>NW_026610718.1:572500-767134 GCF_029499605.1 Hyla sarda
CACCTGGCCATGCCAGTGGTATTGAGTAGCATATCCCAGTGCTAAGGGTCCTGGGTGCAACAATCTTTCAAAGGGGAATAGCCGCACTGAGTTTGTCAAGTGCACCCATGTTTGCAACTCCAACAATACACACATATGTATGTATGTATGTATGTGTGTATGTGTGTATGTGTGTATGTATGTCTATCTATCTATCTATCTATCCACCCATCTATCTCTATATATATTTATCTCTCTCTCTCTCTCTATATGTATGTATATATATATATATATATATATATATATATATAATTTTTTTTCTTTTAAATATATATATATATATATGTATATACATATAGAGAGAGAGAGAGAGAGATGGAAATACTTTTTTAAACATGTTTTCACCTCATTTTTACCTTCTTTTTTTCTTCTCTCCATGTTTTCCTTCTTTCCTATGCTGCTGCTTCTTATTTTTCTTCTTTTTCAGACCCTATCATTGCACTATTGCTTATTCAATACCACCAGCAGATGGAGACACTATATTACAACATTACTTGTGAGCAGCAGTTTGTACAAACAAATGCCTCATAGCTGATGTCCTATCCACCTAGGCACATAGGCACCACCTATTGTCTATTGCCTGCAGTAGGGGCCCACTGGACTAGCCAGCAAGCAGCTGCAGCAAATAAACAGATAATCTTTCTTTCCAACACTGAAACCTGGTGGTGCATTTAATATATGCTATCAGATAGGGGACATATCAGATATTAAACTGATATAAACAGACACCACATTTGATACCAGCCAAAAGGAAGGATGAGAAGTGATAACTGTGAAAGGGGAGGAACCAACGCTGTCCCCTTCACATGCACCATCATTACTTGTAGGAAGGGAGGCTGGCTGGCAGCCTCCCATACACACTCTGGCTGGGTGGCAGTCACCCACCAGTACACACAGCAGACCCTAAACCCATATCATTATTGCTAAGCAGGAAGATGGGAGTCCATTTCACTCTGATGGACCATTTTTAAATGCAATCCATAACCTGGCTTTGGCAGGAACCCTTCTTACTCCTCCTACTTGCATTTGATACTGGGTTTAGGATCTGCATAGGAAACACACACACACACACACACATACAAGCACACACTTACCTGTGTTGCCTGCTGACGCCTCCTTGGCTGTCCCCAAACGGTATAAAACCAACAGCCACGGGAAGCTGTAAGGATAGAGGACATACCTGCATCCTATTGGACTCACTTGTCTTGGTTAAATCCAACTTATTTGACAACCTATGGTGCTGCTACTTCTGCTCATGGCAGTGCTGCTTCTGACAAGGCTGTTCTTTGGTGGGCCTAGGCGACATCACAATCTCCATGGTTACATACACAACAAAGGTCAGATGTTGTTTACACCTGGCCATGCCAGTGGTATTGAGTAGCATATCCCAGTGCTAAGGGTCCTGGGTGCAACAATCTTTCAATGGGGAATAGCCGCACTGAGTTTGTCAAGTGCACCCATGTTTGCAACTCCAACAATACACACATATGTATGTATGTATGTATGTGTGTATGTGTGTATGTGTGTATGTATGTCTATCTATCTATCTATCCACCCATCTATCTCTATATATATTTATCTCTCTCTCTCTCTCTATATGTATATATATATATATATATATATATATATAATATATAATTTTTATTTCTTTTAAATATATATATATATATATATATATATATATATATATGTATATACATATAGAGAGAGAGAGAGATGGAAATACTTTTTTAAACATGTTTTCACCTCATTTTTACCTTCTTTTTTTCTTCTCTCCATGTTTTCCTTCTTTCCTATGCTGCTGCTTCTTATTTTTCTTCTTTTTCAGACCCTATCATTGCACTATTGCTTATTCAATACCACCAGCAGATGGAGACACTATATTACAACATTAGTTGTGAGCAGCAGTTTGTACAAACAAATGCCTCATAGCTGATGTCCTATCCACCTACGCACATAGGCACCACCTATTGTCTATTGCCTGCAGTAGGGGCCCACTGGACTAGCCAGCAAGCAGCTGCAGCAAATAAACAGATAATCTTTCTTTCCAACACTGAAACCTGGTGGTGCATTTAATATATGCTATCAGATAGCGGACATATCAGATATTAAACTGATATAAACAGACACCACATTTGATACCAGCCAAAAGGAAGGATGAGAAGTGATAACTGTGAAAGGGGAGGAACCAACGCTGTCCCGTTCACATGCCCCATCATTACTTGTAGGAAGGGAGGCTGGCTGGCAGCCTCCCATACACACTCTGGCTGGGTGGCAGTCACCCACCAGTACACACAGCAGACCCTAAACCCATATCATTATTGCTAAGCAGGAAGATGGGAGTCCATTTCACTCTGATGGACCATTTTTAAATGCAATCCATAACCTGGCTTTGGCAGGAACCCTTCTTACTCCTCCTACTTGCATTTGATACTGGGTTTAGGATCTGCATAGGAAACACACACACACACACACACATACAAGCACACACTTACCTGTGTTGCCTGCTGACGCCTCCTTGGCTGTCCCCAAACGGTATAAAACCAACAGCCACGGGAAGCTGTAAGGATAGAGGACATACCTGCATCCTATTGGACTCACTTGTCTTGGTTAAATCCAACTTATTTGACAACCTATGGTGCTGCTACTTCTGCTCATGGCAGTGCTGCTTCTGACAAGGCTGTTCTTTGGTGGGCCTAGGCGACATCACAATCTCCATGGTTACATACACAACAAAGGTCAGATGTTGTTTACACCTGGCCATGCCAGTGGTATTGAGTAGCATATCCCAGTGCTAAGGGTCCTGGGTGCAACAATCTTTCAATGGGGAATAGCCGCACTGAGTTTGTCAAGTGCACCCATGTTTGCAACTCCAACAATACACACATATGTATGTATGTATGTATGTGTGTATGTGTGTATGTGTGTATGTGTGTATGTATGTCTGTCTATCTATCTATCTATCTATCTATCTATCTATCTATCTATCCACCCATCTATCTCTATATATATTTATCTCTCTCTCTCTCTATATGTATATATATATATATATATATATAATTTTTTTTTCTTTTAAATATATATATATATATATATATATATATGTATATACATATAGAGAGAGAGAGAGAGAGATGGAAATACTTTTTTAAACATGTTTTCACCTCATTTTTACCTTCTTTCCTATGCTGCTGCTTCTTATTTTTCAGACCCTATCATTGCACTATTGCTTATTCAATACCACCAGCAGATGGAGACACTATATTACAACATTAGTTGTGAGCAGCAGTTTGTACAAACAAATGCCTCATAGCTGATGTCCTATCCACCTAGGCACATAGGCACCACCTATTGTCTATTGCCTGCAGTAGGGGCCCACTGGACTAGCCAGCAAGCAGCTGCAGCAAATAAACAGATAATCTTTCTTTCCAACACTGAAACCTGGTGGTGCATTTAATATATGCTATCAGATAGGGGACATATCAGATATTAAACTGATATAAACAGACACCACATTTGATACCAGCCAAAAGGAAGGATGAGAAGTGATAACTGTGAAAGGGGAGGAACCAACGCTGTCCCCTTCACATGCACCATCATTACTTGTAGGAAGGGAGGCTGGCTGGCAGCCTCCCATACACACTCTGGCTGGGTGGCAGTCACCCACCAGTACACACAGCAGACCCTAAACCCATATCATTATTGCTAAGCAGGAAGATGGGAGTCCATTTCACTCTGATGGACCATTTTTAAATGCAATCCATAACCTGGCTTTGGCAGGAACCCTTCTTACTCCTCCTACTTGCATTTGATACTGGGTTTAGGATCTGCATAGGAAACACACACACACACACACATACAAGCACACACTTACCTGTGTTGCCTGCTGACGCCTCCTTGGCTGTCCCCAAACGGTATAAAACCAACAGCCACGGGAAGCTGTAAGGATAGAGGACATACCTGCATCCTATTGGACTCACTTGTCTTGGTTAAATCCAACTTATTTGACAACCTATGGTGCTGCTACTTCTGCTCATGGCAGTGCTGCTTCTGACAAGGCTGTTCTTTGGTGGGCCTAGGCGACATCACAATCTCCATGGTTACATACACAACAAAGGTCAGATGTTGTTTACACCTGGCCATGCCAGTGGTATTGAGTAGCATATCCCAGTGCTAAGGGTCCTGGGTGCAACAATCTTTCAATGGGGAATAGCCGCACTGAGTTTGTCAAGTGCACCCATGTTTACAACTCCAACAATACACACATATGTGTGTATGTGTGTATGTGTGTATGTATGCATGTATGCATGTATGCATGTATGTCTATCTATCTATCTATCTATCTATCTATCCACCCATCTATCTCTATATATATTTATCTCTCTCTCTCTATATGTATATATATATATATATATAATTTTTTTTTCTTTTAAATATATATATATATATATATATATATATATATATATATATATATATATATATATATATATACCGTATATACTCGAGTATAAGCCGAGTTTTTCAGCACGATTTTTCGTGCTGAAAACACCCCCCTCGGCTTATACTCGAGTGAACTCCCCCACCCGCAGTGGTCTTCAACCTGCGGACCTCCAGAGGTTTCAAAACTACAACTCCCAGCAAGCCCGGGCAGCCATCGGCTGTCCGGGCTTGCTGGGAGTTGTAGTTTTGAAACCTCCGGAGGTCCGCAGGTTGAAGACCACTGCGGCCTTCAACATCATCCAGCCCCCTCTCACCCCCATTAGTTCTGAGTACTCACCTCCGCTCGGCGCTGGTCCGGTCCTGCAGGACTGTCCGGTGAGGAGGTGGTCAGGTGGGATAGTGGTTCCGGGCTGCTATCTTCACCGGGGAGGCCTCTTCTAAGCGCTTCGGGCCCGGCCTCAGAATAGTCACGTTGCCGTGACAACGACGCAGAGGTGCGTCATTTGCGTCATTGTCAAGGCAACGCATCTATTCCGGGCCGGAAGCGCGGAGAAGAGGCACCCCCGGTGAAGATCGCAGCCCGGACCACCTCCTCACCGGACCACCTCCTCACCGGACAGCCCTGCAGGACCGGACCAGCGCCGAGCGGAGGTGAGTACTCAGAACTAAAGGGGGTGAGAGGGGGGCTGGATGATGTTGAAGGCCGCAGTGGTCTTCAACCTGCGGACCTCCGGAGGTTTCAAAACTACAACTCCCAGCAAGCCCGGACAGCCGATGGCTGCCCGGGCTTGCTGGGAGTTTTAGTTTTGAAACCTCTGGAGGTCCGCAGGTTGAAGACCACTGAGGGCGAATGATGAGAAGAGGATGATGAAGGGGGGGTGTGGGGATGATGAAGGGGGGTGGGGATGATTACAAGGGGATGATGAAGGGGGGATGTGTGGGATGATAAGGGGATGATGAAGGGGGGATGTGCGGGATGATAAGGGGATGATGAAGGGGGGATGTGTGGGATGATGACAAGGGGATGATGAAGGGGGATGTGTGGGATGATAAGGGGATGATGAAGGGGGGATGTGTGGGATGATGACAAGGGGATGATGATGAGGATGTTAATGACGGGTCTGGATGATGACAGGGGGGGATGAGGTATTTCCCACCCTAGGCTTATACTCGAGTCAATAACTTTTCCTGGGATTTTGGGTTGAAATTAAGGGTCTCGGCTTATACTCGGGTCGGCTTTACTCGAGTATATACGGTATATATATGTATATACATATAGAGAGAGAGAGAGATGGAAATACTTTTTTAAACATGTTTTCACCTCATTTTTACCTTCTTTTTTTCTTCTCTCCATGTTTTCCTTCTTTCCTATGCTGCTGCTTCTTATTTTTCTTCTTTTTCAGACCCTATCATTGCACTATTGCTTATTCAATACCACCAGCAGATGGAGACACTATATTACAACATTAGTTGTGAGCAGCAGTTTGTACAAACAAATGCCTCATAGCTGATGTCCTATCCACCTAGGCACCACCTATTGTCTATTGCCTGCAGTAGGGGCCCACTGGACTAGCCAGCAAACAGCTGCAGCAAATAAACAGATAATCTTTCTTTCCAACACTGAAACCTGGTGGTGCATTTAATATATGCTATCAGATAGGGGACATATCAGATATTAAACTGATATAAACAGACACCACATTTGATAACAGCCAAAAGGAAGGATGAGAAGTGATAACTGTGAAAGGGGAGGAACCAACGCTGTCCCCTTCACATGCACCATCATTACTTGTAGGAAGGGAGGCTGGCTGGCAGCCTCCCATACACACTCTGGCTGGGTGGCAGTCACCCACCAGTACACACAGCAGAGCCTAAACCCATATCATTATTGCTAAGCAGGAAGATGGGAGTCCATTTCACTCTGATGGACCATTTTTAAATGCAATCCATAACCTGGCTTTGGCAGGAACCCTTCTTACTCCTCCTACTTGCATTTGATACTGGGTTTAGGATCTGCATAGGAAACACACACACACACACACACACACACACACATACAAGCACACACTTACCTGTGTTGCCTGCTGACGCCTCCTTGGCTGTCCCCAAATGGTATAAAACCAACAGCCACGGGAAGCTGTAAGGATAGAGGACATACCTGCATCCTATTGGACTCACTTGTCTTGGTTAAATCCAACTTATTTGACAACCTATGGTGCTGCTACTTCTGCTCATGGCAGTGCTGCTTCTGACAAGGCTGTTCTTTGGTGGGCCTAGGCGACATCACAATCTCCATGGTTACATACACAACAAAGGTCAGATGTTGTTTACACCTGGCCATGCCAGTGGTATTGAGTAGCATATCCCAGTGCTAAGGGTCCTGGGTGCAACAATCTTTCAATGGGGAATAGCCGAACTGAGTTTGTCAAGTGCACCCATGTTTGCAACTCCAACAATACACACATATGTATGTATGTATGTATGTGTGTATGTGTGTATGTGTGTATGTGTGTATGTATGTGTATCTATCTATCTATCTATCCACCCATCTATCTCTATATATATTTATCTCTCTCTCTATATATGTATATATATATATAATTTTTTTTCTTTTAAATATATATATATATATATATATATATATATATGTATATACATATAGAGAGAGAGAGAGATGGAAATACTTTTTTAAACATGTTTTCACCTCATTTTTACCTTCTTTTTTTCTTCTCTCCATGTTTTCCTTCTTTCCTATGCTGCTGCTTCTTATTTTTCTTCTTTTTCAGACCCTATCATTGCACTATTGCTTATTCAATACCACCAGCAGATGGAGACACTATATTACAACATTACTTGTGAGCAGCAGTTTGTACAAACAAATGCCTCATAGCTGATGTCCTATCCACCTAGGCACATAGGCACCACCTATTGTCTATTGCCTGCAGTAGGGGCCCACTGGACTAGCCAGCAAGCAGCTGCAGCAAATAAACAGATAATCTTTCTTTCCAACACTGAAACCTGGTGGTGCATTTAATATATGCTATCAGATAGGGGACATATCAGATATTAAACTAATATAAACAGACACCACATTTGATACCAGCCAAAAAGAAGGATGAGAAGTGATAACTGTGAAAGGGGAGGAACCAACGCTGTCCCCTTCACATGCACCATCATTACTTGTAGGAAGGGAGGCTGGCTGGCAGCCTCCCATACACACTCTGGCTGGGTGGCAGTCACCCACCAGTACACACAGCAGACCCTAAACCCATATCATTATTGCTAAGCAGGAAGATGGGAGTCCATTTCACTCTGATGGACCATTTTTAAATGCAATCCATAACCTGGCTTTGGCAGGAACCCTTCTTACTCCTCCTACTTGCATTTGATACTGGGTTTAGGATCTGCATAGGAAACACACACACACACACACATACAAGCACACACTTACCTGTGTTGCCTGCTGACGCCTCCTTGGCTGTCCCCAAACGGTATAAAACCAACAGCCACGGGAAGCTGTAAGGATAGAGGACATACCTGCATCCTATTGGACTCACTTGTCTTGGTTAAATCCAACTTATTTGACAACCTATGGTGCTGCTACTTCTGCTCATGGCAGTGCTGCTTCTGACAAGGCTGTTCTTTGGTGGGCCTAGGCGACATCACAATCTCCATGGTTACATACACAACAAAGGTCAGATGTTGTTTACACCTGGCCATGCCAGTGGTATTGAGTAGCATATCCCAGTGCTAAGGGTCCTGGGTGCAACAATCTTTCAATGGGGAATAGCCGCACTGAGTTTGTCAAGTGCACCCATGTTTGCAACTCCAACAATACACACTTATGTATGTATGTATGTATGTATGTGTGTATGTGTGTATGTGTGTATGTGTGTATGTGTGTATGTATGTCTATCTATCTATCTATCTATCTATCCACCCATCTATCTCTATATATATTTATCTCTCTCTCTCTCTCTCTCTCTCTATATGTATATATATATATATATATATATATATATATATATAATTTTTTTTTCTTTTAAATATATATATATATATATATATATATATATATATATATATATATATATGTATATACATATAGAGAGAGAGAGAGATGGAAATACTTTTTTAAACATGTTTTCACCTCATTTTTACCTTCTTTTTTTCTTCTCTCCATGTTTTCCTTCTTTCCTATGCTGCTGCTTCTTATTTTTCTTCTTTTTCAGACCCTATCATTGCACTATTGCTTATTCAATACCACCAGCAGATGGAGACACTATATTACAACATTAGTTGTGAGCAGCAGTTTGTACAAACAAATGCCTCATAGCTGATGTCCTATCCACCTAGGCACCACCTATTGTCTATTGCCTGCAGTAGGGGCCCACTGGACTAGCCAGCAAGCAGCTGCAGCAAATAAACAGATAATCTTTCTTTCCAACACTGAAACCTGGTGGTGCATTTAATATATGCTATCAGATAGGGGACATATCAGATATTAAACTGATATAAACAGACACCACATTTGATACCAGCCAAAAGGAAGAATGAGAAGTGATAACTGTGAAAGGGGAGGAACCAACGCTGTCCCCTTCACATGCACCATCATTACTTGTAGGAAGGGAGGCTGGCTGGCAGCCTCCCATACACACTCTGGCTGGGTGGCAGTCACCCACCAGTACACACAGCAGACCCTAAACCCATATCATTATTGCTAAGCAGGAAGATGGGAGTCCATTTCACTCTGATGGACCATTTTTAAATGCAATCCATAACCTGGCTTTGGCAGGAACCCTTCTTACTCCTCCTACTTACATTTGATAATGGGTTTAGGATCTGCATAGGAAACACACACACACACACACACACACACACACATACAAGCACACACTTACCTGTGTTGCCTGCTGACGCCTCCTTGGCTGTCCCCAAACGGTATAAAACCAACAGCCACGGGAAGCTGTAAGGATAGAGGACATACCTGCATCCTATTGGACTCACTTGTCTTGGTTAAATCCAACTTATTTGACAACCTATGGTGCTGCTACTTCTGCTCATGGCAGTGCTGCTTCTGACAAGGCTGTTCTTTGGTGGGCCTAGGCAACATCACAATCTCCATGGTTACATACACAACAAAGGTCAGATGTTGTTTACACCTGGCCATGCCAGTGGTATTGAGTAGCATATCCCAGTGCTAAGGGTCCTGGGTGCAACAATCTTTCAAAGGGGAATAGCCGCACTGAGTTTGTCAAGTGCACCCATGTTTGCAACTCCAACAATACACACATATGTATGTATGTATGTATGTGTGTATGTGTGTATGTGTGTATGTATGTCTATCTATCTATCTATCTATCCACCCATCTATCTCTATATATATTTATCTCTCTCTCTCTCTCTATATGTATGTATATATATATATATATATATATATATATATAATTTTTTTTCTTTTAAATATATATATATATATATGTATATACATATAGAGAGAGAGAGAGAGAGATGGAAATACTTTTTTAAACATGTTTTCACCTCATTTTTACCTTCTTTTTTTCTTCTCTCCATGTTTTCCTTCTTTCCTATGCTGCTGCTTCTTATTTTTCTTCTTTTTCAGACCCTATCATTGCACTATTGCTTATTCAATACCACCAGCAGATGGAGACACTATATTACAACATTACTTGTGAGCAGCAGTTTGTACAAACAAATGCCTCATAGCTGATGTCCTATCCACCTAGGCACATAGGCACCACCTATTGTCTATTGCCTGCAGTAGGGGCCCACTGGACTAGCCAGCAAGCAGCTGCAGCAAATAAACAGATAATCTTTCTTTCCAACACTGAAACCTGGTGGTGCATTTAATATATGCTATCAGATAGGGGACATATCAGATATTAAACTGATATAAACAGACACCACATTTGATACCAGCCAAAAGGAAGGATGAGAAGTGATAACTGTGAAAGGGGAGGAACCAACGCTGTCCCCTTCACATGCACCATCATTACTTGTAGGAAGGGAGGCTGGCTGGCAGCCTCCCATACACACTCTGGCTGGGTGGCAGTCACCCACCAGTACACACAGCAGACCCTAAACCCATATCATTATTGCTAAGCAGGAAGATGGGAGTCCATTTCACTCTGATGGACCATTTTTAAATGCAATCCATAACCTGGCTTTGGCAGGAACCCTTCTTACTCCTCCTACTTGCATTTGATACTGGGTTTAGGATCTGCATAGGAAACACACACACACACACACACATACAAGCACACACTTACCTGTGTTGCCTGCTGACGCCTCCTTGGCTGTCCCCAAACGGTATAAAACCAACAGCCACGGGAAGCTGTAAGGATAGAGGACATACCTGCATCCTATTGGACTCACTTGTCTTGGTTAAATCCAACTTATTTGACAACCTATGGTGCTGCTACTTCTGCTCATGGCAGTGCTGCTTCTGACAAGGCTGTTCTTTGGTGGGCCTAGGCGACATCACAATCTCCATGGTTACATACACAACAAAGGTCAGATGTTGTTTACACCTGGCCATGCCAGTGGTATTGAGTAGCATATCCCAGTGCTAAGGGTCCTGGGTGCAACAATCTTTCAATGGGGAATAGCCGCACTGAGTTTGTCAAGTGCACCCATGTTTGCAACTCCAACAATACACACATATGTATGTATGTATGTATGTGTGTATGTGTGTATGTGTGTATGTGTGTATGTATGTCTGTCTATCTATCTATCTATCTATCTATCTATCTATCCACCCATCTATCTCTATATATATTTATCTCTCTCTCTCTCTATATGTATATATATATATATATATATATATATAATTTTTTTTTCTTTTAAATATATATATATATATATATATATATATATGTATATACATATAGAGAGAGAGAGAGAGAGATGGAAATACTTTTTTAAACATGTTTTCACCTCATTTTTACCTTCTTTCCTATGCTGCTGCTTCTTATTTTTCAGACCCTATCATTGCACTATTGCTTATTCAATACCACCAGCAGATGGAGACACTATATTACAACATTAGTTGTGAGCAGCAGTTTGTACAAACAAATGCCTCATAGCTGATGTCCTATCCACCTAGGCACATAGGCACCACCTATTGTCTATTGCCTGCAGTAGGGGCCCACTGGACTAGCCAGCAAGCAGCTGCAGCAAATAAACAGATAATCTTTCTTTCCAACACTGAAACCTGGTGGTGCATTTAATATATGCTATCAGATAGGGGACATATCAGATATTAAACTGATATAAACAGACACCACATTTGATACCAGCCAAAAGGAAGGATGAGAAGTGATAACTGTGAAAGGGGAGGAACCAACGCTGTCCCCTTCACATGCACCATCATTACTTGTAGGAAGGGAGGCTGGCTGGCAGCCTCCCATACACACTCTGGCTGGGTGGCAGTCACCCACCAGTACACACAGCAGACCCTAAACCCATATCATTATTGCTAAGCAGGAAGATGGGAGTCCATTTCACTCTGATGGACCATTTTTAAATGCAATCCATAACCTGGCTTTGGCAGGAACCCTTCTTACTCCTCCTACTTGCATTTGATACTGGGTTTAGGATCTGCATAGGAAACACACACACACACACACATACAAGCACACACTTACCTGTGTTGCCTGCTGACGCCTCCTTGGCTGTCCCCAAACGGTATAAAACCAACAGCCACGGGAAGCTGTAAGGATAGAGGACATACCTGCATCCTATTGGACTCACTTGTCTTGGTTAAATCCAACTTATTTGACAACCTATGGTGCTGCTACTTCTGCTCATGGCAGTGCTGCTTCTGACAAGGCTGTTCTTTGGTGGGCCTAGGCGACATCACAATCTCCATGGTTACATACACAACAAAGGTCAGATGTTGTTTACACCTGGCCATGCCAGTGGTATTGAGTAGCATATCCCAGTGCTAAGGGTCCTGGGTGCAACAATCTTTCAATGGGGAATAGCCGCACTGAGTTTGTCAAGTGCACCCATGTTTACAACTCCAACAATACACACATATGTGTGTATGTGTGTATGTGTGTATGTATGCATGTATGCATGTATGTCTATCTATCTATCTATCTATCTATCTATCTATCCACCCATCTATCTCTATATATATTTATCTCTCTCTCTCTATATGTATATATATATATATATATAATTTTTTTTTCTTTTAAATATATATATATATATATATATATATATATATATATATATATATATATATATATATACCGTATATACTCGAGTATAAGCCGAGTTTTTCAGCACGATTTTTCGTGCTGAAAACACCCCCCTCGGCTTATACTCGAGTGAACTCCCCCACCCGCAGTGGTCTTCAACCTGCGGACCTCCAGAGGTTTCAAAACTACAACTCCCAGCAAGCCCGGGCAGCCATCGGCTGTCCGGGCTTGCTGGGAGTTGTAGTTTTGAAACCTCCGGAGGTCCGCAGGTTGAAGACCACTGCGGCCTTCAACATCATCCAGCCCCCTCTCACCCCCATTAGTTCTGAGTACTCACCTCCGCTCGGCGCTGGTCCGGTCCTGCAGGACTGTCCGGTGAGGAGGTGGTCAGGTGGGATAGTGGTTCCGGGCTGCTATCTTCACCGGGGAGGCCTCTTCTAAGCGCTTCGGGCCCGGCCTCAGAATAGTCACGTTGCCGTGACAACGACGCAGAGGTGCGTCATTTGCGTCATTGTCAAGGCAACGCATCTATTCCGGGCCGGAAGCGCGGAGAAGAGGCGCCCCCGGTGAAGATCGCAGCCCGGACCACCTCCTCACCGGACCACCTCCTCACCGGACAGCCCTGCAGGACCGGACCAGCGCCGAGCGGAGGTGAGTACTCAGAACTAAAGGGGGTGAGAGGGGGGCTGGATGATGTTGAAGGCCGCAGTGGTCTTCAACCTGCGGACCTCCGGAGGTTTCAAAACTACAACTCCCAGCAAGACCGGACAGCCGATGGCTGCCCGGGCTTGCTGGGAGTTTTAGTTTTGAAACCTCTGGAGGTCCGCAGGTTGAAGACCACTGAGGGCGAATGATGAGAAGAGGATGATGAAGGGGGGGTGTGGGGATGATGAAGGGGGGTGGGGATGATTACAAGGGGATGATGAAGGGGGGATGTGTGGGATGATAAGGGGATGATGAAGGGGGGATGTGCGGGATGATAAGGGGATGATGAAGGGGGGATGTGTGGGATGATGACAAGGGGATGATGAAGGGGGATGTGTGGGATGATAAGGGGATGATGAAGGGGGGATGTGTGGGATGATGACAAGGGGATGATGATGAGGATGTTAATGACGGGTCTGGATGATGACAGGGGGGGATGAGGTATTTCCCACCCTAGGCTTATACTCGAGTCAATAACTTTTCCTGGGATTTTGGGTTGAAATTAGGGGTCTCGGCTTATACTCGGGTCGGCTTTACTCGAGTATATACGGTATATATATGTATATACATATAGAGAGAGAGAGAGATGGAAATACTTTTTTAAACATGTTTTCACCTCATTTTTACCTTCTTTTTTTCTTCTCTCCATGTTTTCCTTCTTTCCTATGCTGCTGCTTCTTATTTTTCTTCTTTTTCAGACCCTATCATTGCACTATTGCTTATTCAATACCACCAGCAGATGGAGACACTATATTACAACATTAGTTGTGAGCAGCAGTTTGTACAAACAAATGCCTCATAGCTGATGTCCTATCCACCTAGGCACCACCTATTGTCTATTGCCTGCAGTAGGGGCCCACTGGACTAGCCAGCAAACAGCTGCAGCAAATAAACAGATAATCTTTCTTTCCAACACTGAAACCTGGTGGTGCATTTAATATATGCTATCAGATAGCGGACATATCAGATATTAAACTGATATAAACAGACACCACATTTGATAACAGCCAAAAGGAAGGATGAGAAGTGATAACTGTGAAAGGGGAGGAACCAACGCTGTCCCCTTCACATGCACCATCATTACTTGTAGGAAGGGAGGCTGGCTGGCAGCCTCCCATACACACTCTGGCTGGGTGGCAGTCACCCACCAGTACACACAGCAGACCCTAAACCCATATCATTATTGCTAAGCAGGAAGATGGGAGTCCATTTCACTCTGATGGACCATTTTTAAATGCAATCCATAACCTGGCTTTGGCAGGAACCCTTCTTACTCCTCCTACTTGCATTTGATACTGGGTTTAGGATCTGCATAGGAAACACACACACACACACACACACACACATACAAGCACACACTTACCTGTGTTGCCTGCTGACGCCTCCTTGGCTGTCCCCAAATGGTATAAAACCAACAGCCACGGGAAGCTGTAAGGATAGAGGACATACCTGCATCCTATTGGACTCACTTGTCTTGGTTAAATCCAACTTATTTGACAACCTATGGTGCTGCTACTTCTGCTCATGGCAGTGCTGCTTCTGACAAGGCTGTTCTTTGGTGGGCCTAGGCGACATCACAATCTCCATGGTTACATACACAACAAAGGTCAGATGTTGTTTACACCTGGCCATGCCAGTGGTATTGAGTAGCATATCCCAGTGCTAAGGGTCCTGGGTGCAACAATCTTTCAATGGGGAATAGCCGAACTGAGTTTGTCAAGTGCACCCATGTTTGCAACTCCAACAATACACACATATGTATGTATGTATGTATGTGTGTATGTGTGTATGTGTGTATGTATGTGTATCTATCTATCTATCTATCCACCCATCTATCTCTATATATATTTATCTCTCTCTCTATATATGTATATATATATATAATTTTTTTTCTTTTAAATATATATATATATATATATATATATATATATGTATATACATATAGAGAGAGAGAGAGATGGAAATACTTTTTTAAACATGTTTTCACCTCATTTTTACCTTCTTTTTTTCTTCTCTCCATGTTTTCCTTCTTTCCTATGCTGCTGCTTCTTATTTTTCTTCTTTTTCAGACCCTATCATTGCACTATTGCTTATTCAATACCACCAGCAGATGGAGACACTATATTACAACATTACTTGTGAGCAGCAGTTTGTACAAACAAATGCCTCATAGCTGATGTCCTATCCACCTAGGCACATAGGCACCACCTATTGTCTATTGCCTGCAGTAGGGGCCCACTGGACTAGCCAGCAAGCAGCTGCAGCAAATAAACAGATAATCTTTCTTTCCAACACTGAAACCTGGTGGTGCATTTAATATATGCTATCAGATAGGGGACATATCAGATATTAAACTGATATAAACAGACACCACATTTGATACCAGCCAAAAAGAAGGATGAGAAGTGATAACTGTGAAAGGGGAGGAACCAACGCTGTCCCCTTCACATGCACCATCATTACTTGTAGGAAGGGAGGCTGGCTGGCAGCCTCCCATACACACTCTGGCTGGGTGGCAGTCACCCACCAGTACACACAGCAGACCCTAAACCCATATCATTATTGCTAAGCAGGAAGATGGGAGTCCATTTCACTCTGATGGACCATTTTTAAATGCAATCCATAACCTGGCTTTGGCAGGAACCCTTCTTACTCCTCCTACTTGCATTTGATACTGGGTTTAGGATCTGCATAGGAAACACACACACACACACACACACACACACATACAAGCACACACTTACCTGTGTTGCCTGCTGACGCCTCCTTGGCTGTCCCCAAATGGTATAAAACCAACAGCCACGGGAAGCTGTAAGGATAGAGGACATACCTGCATCCTATTGGACTCACTTGTCTTGGTTAAATCCAACTTATTTGACAACCTATGGTGCTGCTACTTCTGCTCATGGCAGTGCTGCTTCTGACAAGGCTGTTCTTTGGTGGGCCTAGGCGACATCACAATCTCCATGGTTACATACACAACAAAGGTCAGATGTTGTTTACATCCGGCCATGCCAGTGGTATTGAGTAGCATATCCCAGTGCTAAGGGTCCTGGGTGCAACAATCTTTCAATGGGGAATAGCCGCACTGAGTTTGTCAAGTGCACCCATGTTTGCAACTCCAACAATACACACATATTTATGTATGTATGTATGTATGTATGTATGTGTATCTGTGTATCTGTGTATCTGTGTATCTGTGTATCTGTGTATCTGTGTATCTATGTGTATCTATGTGTATCTATGTGTATCTATGTGTATCTATGTGTATCTATCTATCTATCTATCTATCCATCTATCCACCCATCTATCTCTATATATATATTTATCTCTCCCTCTCTCTCTCTATATATATATATATATATATATTTTTTTTTTCTTTTAAATATATATATATATATATATATATATATATATGTATATACATATAGAGAGAGAGAGATGGAAATACTTTTTTAAACATGTTTTCACCTCTTTTTTACCTTCTTTTTTTTTCTTCTCTCCATGTTTTCCTTCTTTCCTCCTTTTTTCCTATGCTGCTGCTTCTTCTTTTTCAGACCCTATCATTGTACTATTGCTTATTCAATACCACCAGCAGATGGAGACACTATATTACAACATTAGTTGTGAGCAGCAGTTTGTACAAACAAATGCCTCATAGCTGATGTCCTATCCACCTAGGCACCACCTATTGTCTTTTGTCTGCAGTAGGGGCCCTCTGGACTAACCAGCAAGCAGCTGCATCAGCAAATAAACAGGTAATCTTTCTTTCCAACACTGAAACCTGGTGGTGCACTTAATATTCTACCAGATAGGGGACATATCAGATATTAAACTGATATAAACAGACACCACATTTGATACCAGCCAAAAGGAAGGATGAGAAGTGATAACTGTGAAAGGGGAGGAACCAACGCTGTCCCCTTCACATGCACCATCACTACTTGTAGGAAGGGAGGCTGGCTGGCAGCCTCCCATACACACTCTGGCTGGGTGGCAGTCACCCACCAGTACACACAGCAGACCCTAAACCCATATCATTATTGCTAAGCAGGAAGATGGGAGTCCATTTCACTCTGATGGACCATTTTTAAATGCAATCCATAACCTGGCTTTGGCAGGAACCCTTCTTACTCCTCCTACTTGCATTTGATACTGGGTTTAGGATCTGCATAGGAAACACACACACACACACACACATACAAGCACACACTTACCTGTGTTGCCTGCTGACGCCTCCTTGGCTGTCCCCAAACGGTATAAAACCAACAGCCACGGGAAGCTGTAAGGATAGAGGACATACCTGCATCCTATTGGACTCACTTGTCTTGGTTAAATCCAGCTTATTTGAAAACCTATGGTGCTGCTGCTTCTGCTCATGGCAGTGCTGCTTCTGACAAGGCTGTTCTTTGGTGGGCCTAGGCGACATCACAATCTCCATGGTTACATACACAACAAAGGTCAGATGTTGTTTACACCTGGCCATGCCAGTGGTATTGAGTAGCATATCACAGTGCTAAGGGTCCTGGCTGCAACAATCTTTCAATGGGGAATAGCCACACTGAGTTTGTCAAGTGCACCCATGTTTGCAACTCCAACAATACACACATATTTATGTATGTATGTATGTATGTATGTATGTGTATCTGTGTATCTGTGTATCTGTGTATCTGTGTATCTGTGTATCTGTGTATCTGTGTATCTGTGTATCTGTGTATCTATGTGTATCTATGTGTATCTATCTATCTATCTATCTATCTATCCATCTATCCACCCATCTATCTCTATATATATATTTATCTCTCCCTCTCTCTCTCTATATATATATATATATTTTTTTTTTTCTTTTAAATATATATATATATATATATATATATATATGTATATACATATAGAGAGAGAGAGATGGAAATACTTTTTTAAACATGTTTTCACCTCATTTTTACCTTCTTTTTTTTTCTTCTCTCCATGTTTTCCTTCTTTCCTCCTTTTTTCCTATGCTGCTGCTTCTTCTTTTTCAGACCCTATCATTGTACTATTGCTTATTCAATACCACCAGCAGATGGAGACACTATATTACAACATTAGTTGTGAGCAGCAGTTTGTACAAACAAATGCCTCATAGCTGATGTCCTATCCACCTAGGCACCACCTATTGTCTTTTGTCTGCAGTAGGGGCCCTCTGGACTAACCAGCAAGCAGCTGCATCAGCAAATAAACAGGTAATCTTTCTTTCCAACACTGAAACCTGGTGGTGCACTTAATATTCTACCAGATAGGGGACATATCAGATATTAAACTGATATAAACAGACACCACATTTGATACCAGCCAAAAGGAAGGATGAGAAGTGATAACTGTGAAAGGGGAGGAACCAACGCTGTCCCCTTCACATGCACCATCACTACTTGTAGGAAGGGAGGCTGGCTGGCAGCCTCCCATACACACTCTGGCTGGGTGGCAGTCACCCACCAGTACACACAGCAGACCCTAAACCCATATCATTATTGCTAAGCAGGAAGATGGGAGTCCATTTCACTCTGATGGACCATTTTTAAATGCAATCCATAACCTGGCTTTGGCAGGAACCCTTCTTACTCCTCCTACTTGCATTTGATACTGGGTTTAGGATCTGCATAGGAAACACACACACACACACACACATACAAGCACACACTTACCTGTGTTGCCTGCTGACGCCTCCTTGGCTGTCCCCAAACGGTATAAAACCAACAGCCACGGGAAGCTGTAAGGATAGAGGACATACCTGCATCCTATTGGACTCACTTGTCTTGGTTAAATCCAACTTATTTGACAACCTATGGTGCTGCTACTTCTGCTCATGGCAGTGCTGCTTCTGACAAGGCTGTTCTTTGGTGGGCCTAGGCGACATCACAATCTCCATGGTTACATACACAACAAAGGTCAGATGTTGTTTACACCTGGCCATGTCAGTGGTATTGAGTAGCATATCCCAGTGCTAAGGGTCCTGGGTGCAACAATCTTTCAATGGGGAATAGCCGCACTGAGTTTGTCAAGTGCACCCATGTTTGCAACTCCAACAATACACACATATGTATGTATGTATGTATGTGTGTATGTGTGTATGTATGTCTATCTATCTATCTATCTATCCACCCATCTATCTCTATATATATTTATCTCTCTCTCTCTCTCTCTATATGTATATATATATATATATATATATAATTTTTTTTTCTTTAAAAAAAAAAAATATATATATATATATATATATATATATATATATATATATATATGTATATACATATAGAGAGAGAGAGAGATGGAAATACTTTTTTAAACATGTTTTCACCTCATTTTTACCTTCTTTTTTTCTTCTCTCCATGTTTTCCTTCTTTCCTATGCTGCTGCTTCTTATTTTTCTTCTTTTTCAGACCCTATCATTGCACTATTGCTTATTCAATACCACCAGCAGATGGAGACACTATATTACAACATTAGTTGTGAGCAGCAGTTTGTACAAACAAATGCCTCATAGCTGATGTCCTATCCACATAGGCACATAGGCACCACCTATTGTCTTTTGCCTGCAGTAGGGGCCCACTGGACTAGCCAGCAAGCAGCTGCAGCAAATAAACAGGTAATCTTTCTTTCCAACACTAAAACCTGGTGGTGCACTTAATATATGCTACCAGATAGGGGACATATCAGATATTAAACTGATATAAACAGACACCACATTTGATACCAGCCAAAAGGAAGGATGAGAAGTGATAACTGTGAAAGGGTAGGAACCAACGCTGTCCCTTTCACATGCACCATCACTACTTGTAGGAAGGGAGGCTGGCTGGCAGCCTCCCATACACACTCTGGCTGGGTGGCAGTCACCCACCAGTACACACAGCAGACCCTAAACCCATATCATTATTGCTAAGCAGGAAGATGGGAGTCCATTTCACTCTGATGGACCATTTTTAAATGCAATCCATAACCTGGCTTTGGCAGGAACCCTTCTTACTCCTCCTACTTGCATTTGATACTGGGTTTAGGATCTGCATAGGAAACACACACACACACACACACACAAGCACACACTTACCTGTGTTGCCTGCTGACGCCTCCTTGGCTGTCCCCAAACGGTATAAAACAAACAGCCACGGGAAGCTGTAAGGATAGAGGACATACCTGCATCCTATTGGACTCACTTGTCTTGGTTAAATCCAGCTTATTTGACAACCTATGGTGCTGGTGCTTCTGCTCATGGCAGTGCTGCTTCTGACAAGGCAGTTCTTTGGTGGGCCTAGGCGACATCACAATCTCCATGGTTACATACACAACAAAGGTCAGATGTTGTGTACACCTGGCCATGCCAGTGGTATTGAGTAGCATATCACAGTGCTAAGGGTCCTGGATGCAACAATCTTTCAATGGGGAATAGCCGCACTGAGTTTGTCAAGTGCACCCATGTTTGCAACTCCAACAATACACACATATGTATGTATGTATGTGTATCTATCTATCTATCCACCCATCTATCTCTATATATATTTATCTCTCTCTCTCTCTATATATGTATATATATATTTTTTTTTCTTTTAAATATATATATATATATATATATATATACATATATGTATATACATAGAGAGAGAGAGAGATGGGAATACTTTTTTAAACATGTTTTCACCTCATTTTTACCTTCTTTTTTTTCTTCTCTCCATGTTTTCCTTCTTTCCTATGCTGCTGCTTCTTATTTTTCTTGTTTTTAAGACCCTATCATTGCACTATTGCTTATTCAAAACCACCAGCACATGGAGACACTATATTACAACATTAGTTGTGAGCAGCAGTTTGTACAAACAAATGCCTCATAGCTGATGTCCTATCCACCTAGGCACATAGGCACCACCTATTGTCTTTTGCCTGCAGTAGGGGCCCACTGGACTAGCAAGCAAGCAGCTGCAGCAGCAGCAAATAAACAGGTAATCTTTCTTTCCAACACTGAAACCTGGTGGTGCACTTAATATATGCTACCAGATAGAGGACATATCAGATATTAAACTGATATAAACAGACACCACATTTGATACCAGCCAAAAGGAAGGATGAGAAGTGATAACTGTGAAAGGGGAGGACCCAACGCTGTCCCTTTCACATGCACCATCACTACTTGTAGGAAGGGAGGCTGGCTGGCAGCCTCCCATACACACCCTGGCTGGGTGGCAGTCACCCACCAGTACACACAGCAGACCCTAAACCCATATCATTATTGCTAAGCAGGAAGATGGGAGTCCATTTCACTCTGATGGACCATTTTTAAATGCAATCCATAACCTGGCTTTGGCAGGAACCCTTCTTACTCCTCCTACTTGCATTTGATACTGGGTTTAGAATCTGCATAGGAAACACACACACACACACAAACACACACTTACCTGTGTTGCCTGCTGACGCCTCCTTGGCTGTCCCCAAACGGTATAAAACCAACAGCCACGGGAAGCTGTAAGGATAGAGGACATACCTGCATCCTATTGGACTCACTTGTCTTGGTTAAATCCAGCTTATTTGACAACCTATGGTGCTGATGCTTCTGCTCATGGCTGTGCTGCTTCTGACAAGGCTGTTCTTTGGTGGGCCTAGGCGACATCACAATCTCCATGGTTACATACACAACAAAGGTCAGATGTTGTTTACACCTGGCCATGCCAGTGGTATTGAGTAGCATATCACAGTGCTAAGGGTCCTGGATGCAACAATCTTTCAATGGGGAATAGCCGCACTGAGTTTGTCAAGTGCACCCATGTTTGCAACTCCAACAATACACACATATGTATGTATGTATGTATGTATGTGTATCTATCTATCTATCTATCCACCCATCTATCTCTATATATTTTTATCTCTCTCTCTATATATATATGTATATATATATATAATTTTTTTTTCTTTTAAATATATATATATATATGTATATACATATAGAGAGAGAGAGATGGAAATACTTTTTTAAACATGTTTTCACCTAGTTTTTACATTCTTTTTTTTCTTCTCTCCATGTTTTCCTTCTTTCCTCCTATGCTGCTGCTTCTTATTTTTCAGACCCTATCATTGCACTATTGCTTATTCAATACCACCAGCAGATGGAGACACTATATTACAACATTAGTTGTGAGCAGCAGTTTGTACAAACAAATGCCTCATAGCTGATGTCCTATCCACCTAAGCACCACCTATTGTCTTTTGCCTGCAGTAGGAGCCCACTGGACTAGCCAGCAAGCAGCTGCAGCAGCAAATAAACAGGTAATCTTTCTTTCCAACACTGAAACCTGGTGGTGCACTTAATATATGCTACCAGATAGGGGACATATCAGATATTAAACTGATATAAACAGACACCACATTTGATACCAGCCAAAAGGAAGGATGAGAAGTGCTAACTGTGAAAGGGGAGGAACCAACGCTGTCCCCTTCACATGCACCATCACTACTTGTAGGAAGGGAGGCTGGCTGGCAGCCTCCCATACACACTCTGGCTGGGTGGCAGTCACCCACCAGTACACACAGCAGACCCTAAACCCATATCATTATTGCTAAGCAGGAAGATGGGAGTCCATTTCACTCTGATGGACCATTTTTAAATGCAATCCATAACCTGGCTTTGGCAGGAACCCTTCTTACTCCTCCTACTTGCATTTGATACTGGGTTTAGGATCTGCATAGGAAACACACACACACACACACAAGCACACACTTACCTGTGTTGCCTGCTGACGCCTCCTTGGCTGTCCCCAAACGGTATAAAACCAACAGCCACGGGCAGGGCCGGACTGGGGATAAAAACCAGCCCTGGAAAAAGTTGCATACCAGCCCCATATTGTGTAATTTTTCAAGCTCATGGCATATCGTAATTATATACTTGTTCATAAAAGGGGAAAGCATTCATTTTAAAACACATACATAAATATGAATATGAACTTTGCACTTCAATAGCTTTATTGTAGACCAGCTTTTCCCAACCAGGGTGCCTCCAGCATGTCCAGACAGCTTTTGGCTGCTTGGGCATGCTGGAAAATGTAGTTTTGCAACAGCTGGAGGCACCCTGGTTGGAAAACACTACAGTAGACCATTATTCCATGCAACTGGGTCAGAACTAAGAATAATCCAAAAATGTTTACTTTAAAGAATAGAAGACAATAATAATAATAATAATCTCTTACTTTGTATAAGTTACTCAACATACACCAAACCAGCAGTTGATAAATAGACCATAGACCACAGACCAGTATAACCAACAACAGCTCTATACAAGGTTCAAATAATTGTACCACACTATGACTACACATTACCTCCACATAGTAACAGGATAATATTACCATACAAATACTGAATAAACCCCTTTACACAGAAGTTAGTGCCTCAGCTCTACACAGGCTCTACAGACCATATAAGAGATTACATAAAGTTACATCAGGTGACGTCTTCTCTGATCGGTGTCAGTCAATTTCCTTTTCTTATCCATCCGGCCCAGACCGTCATGACTATTTCTTCCAGCCACAACTCCACAGAACCTGCCAAACAAACATTTAAGACTCTGCACTTTTCCAGCGCTTATAGCGCTCAGTATAGTGGGTAGAAAAGTGGGTTGGGGGGAAGAGTAGGTAGCCCCCCTCCTTTAGGCAGTTGGTCACTCAAGGGGGTAGACAGGTCCCTTTACATCGTTTCCCCCATCACACAGGTAAAGCCCACAGTGGGTAGGTAGGGAATACCCCTATAAGATAGGATATCCAAGCAGATCGATAATGTACCTAGTAGGTGATGCCTCCAGGTAGGTAATATCCCCAGTAGGTAGTAGTTGATGCCTCCAGGTAGGTCGTATTTATTGCCCCCAGTAAGCATGTAGTAGGTAATGCCCCCAGTAGGTATGTAGAAGGTAATGCCCCCAGTAGGTAGTGCCCCCAGATAGGTAATGCCCCCAGTAGGTAGTTTCATCAGGTAGGTAATGCCCCCATTAGGTAACGTTTTTTTGATGGAATAAATCACCCCGTTTTTCACTTTATGGAGTACTGCACTGGCTTTATTTTTCTAGATAGATAGATAGATATGAGATAGATAGATAGACAGATAGATATGAGATAGATAGATAGATAGATATACAGCAACAGAAGAATGCAGCAGGACACTGCCAGCACAAAGATATAGGTGCAACATGAATATGCAGTTAAAACATGAAGAGCTATACAGCTATGGTGTAATAGATGCAAATGTGAAACTATGAAATAGTGAGGCACTTAGGGGGAGATGTATCAATGTTGTTGTTGGTAGACGTTTTTTGTAGATCATTTTGGTTGGTCTAAATTTGGAGCAATTTCTCCAAATTTATCAAACTTGTGCAAGCCCCATGATAAATTTCGTGCAATGGTCTAAATCTCCACAAAGTTCTATTTGTAGACCTGATCTACACCTCACAGGAATAGTGGTGTATCCTGGACGCTGGGCTTTCGTTCTATTGTTTTTCAGGATTTCACTGAGGTTTTTTGGGGGGAGATTTATCAAAAACTGTACAGAGAAAGAGTAGTGCAGTTGCCCATGACAACCAATCAGATTGCTTCTTTACAAAAATGAAAGGAGCAATCTGATAGGTTGCTATGGGCAACTGCACCACTCTTCCTCTACATAGGTTTTGATTAATCTCTCCCCTTGTGTTTTTTCTTGCATTTTTGCTGGTGTGCGGAAACAAACATTTTTGTACCCTGTGTGCATTTTTTTCACTGCAGGTACTACTCCATGGGTCGGATGCAGAGCGCCAGCCCCACGGGGTGTAAGGAGGTGAGGAGTGATGTATAGCATATACATATACAGGGTGGAGAGCATCACTACTTACCTCCGCCCGCTGTATAGTATACAGGGGGCATAGTGTATCCATGTATACTATACAGGAGCCCAGCAAGGAAAGA
This sequence comes from Hyla sarda, assembly GCF_029499605.1. Lineage (NCBI taxonomy): Eukaryota > Metazoa > Chordata > Amphibia > Anura > Hylidae > Hyla > Hyla sarda. The sequence goes on from NW_026610718.1 coordinate 597,852, forward strand.
ATTAACCCACACTGCAGCTCTGAGTTAAATCTTTGTGCGCTCTCCTGTATATACAGCCATCTATAGATGACTGTATATACAGGATACAGTAGGCAGACAAGAACAGTTGGAGGCTCCCTGTTACACACTGCAGTATGGGCGCACTCACCAGGTGAGATCGCAAATGATGTCCTAACCTTTTTTTTTTTCTCTTTTCAGATACGTGAATGGGGAGGACTACGTCAGATTCAGTGTATTGCGATGATGACCAGCTTTTTTTTAATGTCAATAAAAGGTTTAATGAGGGCTGTGTGCGGAGTGTTTTTTTTTTTTTTATATACATTTTTTTTCAATGCCTGGCTTAGCGTTAGCCACAAAAACAGCTAGCACTAACCCCCTATTATTACCCCGTTACCCACCGCCACAGGGTTGCCGGGAAGAGCCAGTACCAACAGGCCTGGAGTGTCAAAAATAGCACTCCTGGCTGGGGTTATTTAGGTTGGGGAGAGCCAGTAACAATGGTCCTCGCCCACACTGGTAACGTCAGGCTGTTGTGATTGGTTGGTATCTGACTGACACTGAAAATATGGGGAACCACACACTTTTTTTTATTACAAAAAAAAAACAACACATAGGCTTCCCCATATTTTCAGTGTCAATCAGACACCAACCAATCAGCAACAGCCTGACATTACCAGAATGGGCAAGGACCATTGTTACTGGCCCTCCCCAGCCTAAATAACCCCAGCCTGTTACCGCCTATGCCAAGGAGCGCTATTTTTGATGCTCCGGGCCTGTTGGTACCGGCTCTTCCCGGCACCCCTGTGGCGGTGATAATTGTGGGGTAATAATTGGGGGTTAGTGCTAGCTGTTTTCGGGGCTAACGCTAAGGCCAGCTTAGTAATAGATTCCGTCTACAATACGGCTTCCACTACTAAGCCTGAAATTTCAATTATAAAAAACACAACACATGAAATAAAAAATGTATTTAAAAAAACACTCCCCCACAGCCCTCGTTAACCCTTTTATTGACATTAAAAAAATGCTAGTCATCGTCACACTCCACCGAATCTCAGGTAGTCCTCTGCATTCACTTATCTGAAATGACAATAAAAACACGAAAAATGGGTCAGTACATTTTTGGCGCTCTCCCCTGGGGAGAGCGCACATAATGCAGTGTGTTCCTAAAGAGGGAGCCTCCAATTGTTGCTAAACTACAACTCCCATCATGGGGGCTGTAGGTAAACAACAGCTGGAGTCTCCCAGTTTGGGAACACACTGCCAGAAAGGCTCTGTTCCCATTATGCAAAACGCATAATGAGAACAGAGCCATACTTACCACCCTGGCTTCAGGCCTGGACTGTGAAGCTCCGCCCCCTAATGATGTCATCACTAGGGGGCAGGGGCGGAGAAGTTGCAAGGGGTCTCAAGAGTGCGACCCCTGAGATCCGTCAGTCTGCCCTTGGACTACTACTCCCATCATGGGAAATGTTGTGTCCCATGATGGGAGTAGTTGTAGTACCACAGTGCTGAGGGATGGCTCTTACACATCCCCCAGCTGTGAAACTGTATTGTGACTGTTAGGACTACTACTCCCATCATGGACAGGCTCTGTCCATGATGGGAGTTGTAGTCCTCGGGCTGAAGGACAGATCGCAGCAGGTCATTCTCCAGAGACCCGCTGCGATCTGCATTTACTAACTTAAAAAGCCAGCGGTACATGCGGCAACACTGCACTCCCCGCCGCCTCCTGTATACAGATGTCACGATTCATAATCCCCGCCGCCGGGAGACCGGAGCTCTGATTGGTGGAAAGCTATTCACCACTATACACCAATCAGAGCTCCTGTCTTCTGGCGGGGATTATGAATTGTGACAGGTCTATACAGGGGAGCAGGTGGACCCGCTTCTACAGTATATAATTGTTATGTGTACTGTACCCCCCTCCCCCAGACTAATACTGACCCCTTCTATAGTGAGCGCTGGGACCGCTGTGTGATTGACAGGTCCCCAGCGCAAGTGTCCGGCCCCACTGACCTTTATATGTAATAAATCTTTATGATACACACTGCCCGTCCTCCTCTTCATTCTTCTGATACCGGAGACGCGCGGCTTCTGTATCATAGTCTATAGACAGAGCGCCCCCTCCCTGCCTCCACACTGCACGGGGCTGGGGCCAGACAACGGTAGGGGGCGCTCTGACTATAGTGAAAGCAGAAGCCGCGCGGCTCCGGTATCAGAAGAATGAAGAGGAGGACGGGCAGTGTGTATCATAAAGATTTATAACATATAAAGGTCAGTGGGGCCGGACACTTGCGCTGGGGACCTGTCAATCACACAGCGGTCCCAGCGCTCACTATAGAAGGGGTCAGTATTAGTCTGGGGGGGAAATACACATAACAATTATATACAGTAGAAGCGGCTCCACTCGCTCCCCTGTATAGACCTGTCACAATTCATAATCCCCACCAGAAGACAGGAGCTCTGATTGGTGTATAGTGGTGAATAGCTTTCCACCAATCAGAGCTCCCCTCTCCCGGAGGCGGGGATTATGAATTGTGACATCTGCATACGGGAGCCGGCGGTAGCGCAGTAGAGCCGCATGTACCGCCGGCTTTTTAAGTTTATAAATGCAGATTGCAGCGGGTCTCTGGAGAATGACCTGCTGCGATCTGTCCTTCAGCCCCAGGACTACAACTCCCATAATGGACAGAGTCTGTCCATGATTGGAGTAGTAGTCCTAACAGTCACAATAGAGTCCCACAGACGGGGGATGTGCGTCTCTCAGTGCTGCAGTACTACAACTACTCCCATTATGGGACAGATTCTGTCCCATGATGGGAGTAGTTGTAGTACTGCAGTGCTGAGTGACGGCTCCTGCTTCCCCCACCTGCATCTTCCACCGTATCCCATTTTCTACGAGTCCTTGCTAGCACTCTTAGGTTTAGACTACTTTTCTTGCAAAAAAGCGCAATTGCGCAAAAAAAACATCTACTTTTTTTTTTGCGCAATTGATAAATACCAGTCCACTGGATTAGGTGGTGTACTGTAGACCAAACTGGTGACAACTTTAGAAAACTGTCCACCAAAAAAAACGCAGCTCTATGCAAAAAAAGCGCAATTGCGCAAAATTTGTAGACGTGAAAAATGGTCTAAATGCAATGATACATCTCCCCCTTAGCTCGCAAATTTGTCTCCGCCGGCGGTCAAATAGCTTGGACCGTCCCACCGCGATAAGGTGGCCTCCCTTGGCACCCCACCCACCTCTATCAGGTGTGTATATAAGGTGTCTTGGATGTTCCAGACCCTGACATGCTTACTGAACTGTTCACACAGAGGCATATTCACAGTGTAGGGTCCGTCCCAAGGAGGCCACCTTATCGCGGTGGGACGGTCCAAGCTATTTGACCGCCGGCGGAGACAAATTTGCGAGCTAAGTGCCTCACTATTTCATAGTTTCACATTTGCATCTATTACACCATAGCTGAATAGCTCTTCATGTTTTAACTGCATATTCATGTTGCACCTATATCTTTGTGCTGTCAGTGTGCTGCTGCATTCTTCTGTTGCTGTATATCTAGCCTAGTAGCATGCACCTGTAGGCCAGGTCCATATAATAGTTTGGTATCAACTAAAGTGCTGGCTGACTTATTCTTTGTCTAGATAGATAGATAGATAGATAGATAGATATGAGATAGATAGATAAACAGATAGATATGAGATAGATATAAGAGAGATATGAGATAGATAGATAGACAGATAGATATGAGATAGATATAAGAGAGATATGAGATAGATAGATAGATAGATAGATAGACAGATAGATATGAGATGGATAGATAAATAGGTGATAGATATGAGATAGATAGATAGATAGATAGATAGATAGATAGATATGAGAGAGATAGATAGACAGATAGATAGATAGATAGACAAAGTAAATATATGCAGCACACCAATATCCGTGAATCAAACTAGCAGTGTTTTCTTCCATGATGCAGTAGACAATGTTTCGGTGATCTCTCATCACCATTTTCAAGTCTTGAAAATGGTGATGATGAGAGATCACCGAAACGTTGGTGAAAAATGAAAGGAGCGATCTGATTGGTTGCTATGGGCAACTGGGCAATTTTTAAATCTCCCCCTAAGTGCTTGCACCATCTACAAGTCTGAAGTATTGTCTGGAGGTGCTGCTTTTATTTGGACTAGATAGATAGATAGATAGATAGATAGTAGATTGATATGATATAGATAGATAGATAGATAGATAGATAGATATGAGATAGATATGAGATAGATATGAGATAGATAAATAAATAGATAGATATGAGATAGATAGATATAGATAGATAGATATGAGATAGATATGAGATAGATAGATAAATAGATAGATATGAGATAGATAGATAGATAGATAGAATATAGATAGATATGAGATAGATAGATAGATATAGATAGATAGAATATAAAAAGATATGAGAGAGATAGATATATATGAGATAGATATGAGAGAGATATGATAGATAGATAGATAGATATGAGAGAGAGATGGTAGATACATAGATATGAGATAGATAGATAGATATGAGATAGATAGATATGAGATGGAGAGATCGATATGAGATAGATAGATAGATGGAGATGAGATAGATAGATATGAGATAGATCGATATGAGATAGATAGATAGATATGAGATAGATAGATAGGAGATAGATAGATAGATAGGAGATAGATAGATAGATAGATAGGAGATAGATAGATAGATTGGAGATAGATAGATAGATAGATAGATAGGAGATAGATAGATAGATATATAGGAGATAGATAGATAGATATGAGATAGATAGATAGATAGATAGATATGAGATAGATATGAGATAGATAGATAGATAGATATGAGATAAATATGAGATAGATATGAGATAGATAGATATGAGACAGATAGATATGAGATAGATATATAGATAGATATGAGATAGATAGATAGATAGATAGATATGAGATGATAGATAGATAGATAGATAGATAGGAAATAGATAGATATGAGATAGGTAGATAGATAGATATGAGATAGATAGATAGATAGATAGATAGATAGATAGATAGATAGATATGAGATAGATAGATAGATAGATATGAGATAGATAGATAGATAGATAGATATGAGATAGATAGATATGAGATAGATAGATAGATATGAGATAGATAGATAGATAGATATGAGATAGATATGAGATAGATAGATAGATATGAGATAGATAGATAGATATGAGATAGATAGATGGAGATGAGATAGATATGAGATAGATAGATAGATAGATATGAGATAGATAGACAGATATGACATGATAGATAGATAGATAGATAGATAGATAGATAGATAGGAGATAGATAGATAGATATGAGATAGATAGATAGGAGATGATAGATAGATAGATAGGAGATAGATAGGAGATAGATAGATATGAGATAGAGATCGATATGAGAGAGATGGATAGATACATATGAGATAGATACATAGTTTTGCAACAGCTGGAGGCACCCTGGTTGAGAAACAATAAGATGGAGGTAAATAGGCACATCTCATTGTCTCTTAAAGGAAAAGTCTCATGCTCAAAATCTTTCCCCTTAAGCTTTACATCGCGAGGTGGGGGGGGGGTCCGACTGCTGGGGCCCCCTGCGATCTCCTGTTTGGAGCCCCCGTGCACTAGCACAAGAGCGCATCACGACCTTCGCCTGAAGCGGAGGCCGCCACGCCCCCTCCATATAGTTCTATGGGAGAGCCGCGCAGTTGTGCTAGTGCATGGGGGCTCCAAACAAGTGATCGCAGGGGGCACCAGTGGTTGGACCTCCCGCAATCTAAAACTTCGGATAGGGGAAATGTTTTTGAGCATGAAACTTATCCTTTAATCAGGGTGCCTCTAGCTATGGCAAAACTACAACTCCCACCATGTCTACATTGCCAAAGGCATGCTGGGAGGTGTAGTTTTGCAACAGCTGGAGGCACCCTGGTTGAGAAACAATGAGATGGAGGTTTTTAGGCACTCTCTCATTGATTCTTAACCAGGGTGCCTCCAGCTGTGGCAAAACTATAACTCCCAGTATGCCCACATTGTGTAGTATGGGCTAGCCAGTTCAGAGGACACTGAGCTGTACCCACTGCCCTGGGTGCTATATATATATATAGCAGGTACCTCACACAGCTTAGCAGTATATCACTGTATACCAATGTCTGTGCTGTGCCCTCCGGCAGCATCATACTGCATATACTACTTTGTATATAGTATAGGCCAGACAGGTCATAGGGCACAGCACAGACTGACATTACATCATGCATGCTGCCAGGCCCGGCCACAGTCACTGGGACTTCAGGACGGGCTGACCTCCTACTGACCTGCTGCTTTTTACAAAGATGCCGGCACCATTACAGGGGGATCCTGGAGCTCCTCTTACAGGTGGGGAGGCAGAGCCACAGAGGGTGTGAGGCAGGGGCGGACACAGACAGCAGAGGGCCCTTGTGCAAAGAATGTGCCTGGGCCCCCCCCCCCAAAAAAAAAACATCAATTGTTCAGGACCCCCCCCCTCCATGTGTCACTTACTCAGGTGGACTCCCATATGTCACTTGCTCGGGAGGACCCCCCCCCTGTATAAGTTTCTAATTATTTATTAAGGCCTCCCATATGCCGCAGCTCATTCAAGCCCCCCCACATTAGGTAGCATAGATTCCCAACATTAGGTAGCATAGATTCCCCACATTAGGTAGCATAGTTTCCTCACATTAAGTAGCATAGTTTCCCCACATTAGGTAGCATATATTCCCTACATTAGGTAGCAGTTTCCCCACATTAGGTAGCATATATTCCCTACATTAGGTAGCAGTTTCCCCACATTAGGTAGCATAGTTTCCCCACATTAGGTAACATAGTTTCCCCAAATTAGGTAGCATAGTTTCCCCACATTAAATAGCACAGATTCCCCACATTAGGTAACATAGTTTCCCCACATTAGGTAGCATAGTTTCATCACATCAGGTAGCACAGATTCCCCACATTAGGTAACATAGTTTCCCCACATTAGGTAGCATAGTTTGCCCACATTAGGTAGCACAGATTCCCCACATTAGGTAACATAGTTTCCCCACATTAGGTAGCATAGTTTCCCTACATTAGGTAGCATAGTTTCCCCACATTAGGTAGCACAGATTCCCCACATTAGGTAACATTGTTTCTCCACATTAGGTAGCATAGTTTCCACACATTAGGTAGCACAGATTCCCCACATTAGGCAACATAGTTTCCCCACATTAGGTAGCATAGTTTCCCCACATTAGGTAGCATAGTTTCCCCACATTAGGTAGCACAGATTCCCCGCATTAGGTAATATAGTTTATCCACATTAAGTAGCATAGATTCCTCACACAGGGATGTGGAAATTCTATCGCCCGACGCCCAGGACAAGTAGTTTTGGGCGCCGGGCAGGTGAATTGTTTATAGATTTAGGCCTGTATCGGGCTAGCAGGGACAGACCAACTTCCCCAATATTTTTCTTTACTGCCGGTGTGAGGCGCAGGAGCGGATGCAAGTATGGAGGGGGCAGCGGGGGCCCCCAGCTGACCGCAGAGTCCGAGGTCGCACGTTCGCATTACATAATTGAGCCACGCCCCCTTATCTAATCCTCCCGGAGGATGGAGGACGCAGCTACACATAACAAAAGAAGACAGGGGGAGAGAAAGGATGTCCACAGCTCGGCACACAGCTCCTCCCCCGCACACAGCTCTATCCCTCCCCCCGCTCTTTCTTCACAGGACCTAATCCACCATGGGGAGGTTGCATGTTTGTACGGGGAAAACAGAGCGGGTGAGGGGAGAGAGGAGAGGACGTCCGGTGTGAGGGGAGATTTTCAAACCCATGTAACCTCACACCGGCCGGGACTACAGCTCTGATGTCCACTCATGGTGGCTCAGGTGAGGAGGCAGAGAATGCAGGTGGCGGGGACAGGAAGGGTGGTTGTATATGTATGGTGTGAGTGTATGTGTGTATAATGTCTGTGTGTGATGTGTATGTAATGTATAATGCGTGTATGATGTCTATGTGTGATGTGTATGTAATGTATAATGTGTGTATAATGTGTGTGATGTGTATGTAATGTATGATGTGTGTATGATGTCTGTCTGTGTGTGATGTGTATGTAATGTATAATGTGTGTATGATGTCGATGTGTATGTAATGTATAATGTGTGTATGATGTCTGTGTGATGTGTATGTAATGTATAATGTGTGTATGATGTCTATGTGTGATGTGTATGTAATGTATAATGTGTGTATGATGTCTGAGTTATGTGTATGTAATGTATAATGTGTGTATGATGTCTATGTGTGATGTGTATGTAATGTATAATGTGTGTATTATGTCTATGTGTGATGTGTATGTAATGTATAATGTGTGTATGATGTCTATGTGTGATGTGTATGTAATGTATAATGTGTGTATAATGTCTGTGTGTGATGTGTATGTAATGTATGATGTCTGTCTGTGTGTGATGTGTATGTAATGTATAATGTGTGTATAATGTCTGTGTGTGATGTGTATGTAAGGTATGATGTGTGTATAATGTCTGTCTGTGTGTGATGTGTATGTAATGTATGATGTGTGTATAATGTCTGTGTGTGATTTGTATGTAATGTATAATGTGTGTATGATGTCTATTTGTGATGTGTATGTAATGTATAATGTGTGATGTGTATGTAATGTATAATGTGTGATGTGTATGTAATGTATAATGTGTGTATGATGTCTATGTGTGATGTGTATGTAATGTATAATGTGTGTATGATGTCTATGTGTGATGTGTATGCAATGTATAATGTGTGTATAATGTCTGTGTGTGATGTGTATGTAATGCATGATGTGTGTATGTCTGTCTGTGTGTGATGTGTATGTAATGTATAATGTGTGTATGATGTCTATGTGTGATGTGTATGTAATGTATAATGTGTGTATGATGTCTATGTGTGATGTGTATGTAATGTATAATGTGTGTATGATGTCTATGTGTGATGTGTATGTAATGTATAATGTGTGTATGATGCCTATGTATGATGTGTATGTAATGTATAATGTGTGTATGATGTCGATGTGTATGTAATGTATAATGTGTGTATAATGTCTGTGTGTGATGTGTATGTAATGTATAATGTGTGTATAATGTCTGTGTGTGATGTGTATGTAATGTATAATGTGTGTATGATGTCTATGTGTGATGTGTATGTAATGTATAATGTGTGATGTGTATGTAATGTATAATGTGTGATGTGTATGTAATGTATGATGTGTGTATAATGTCTGTGTGTGATGTGTATGTAATGTATGATGTGTGTATAATGTCTGTGTGTGATATGTATGTAATGTATGATGTGTGTATAATGTCTGTGTGTGATGTGTATGTAATGTATGATGTGTGTATAATGTCTGTGTGTGATGTGTATGTAATGTATGATGTGTGTATAATGTCTGTGTGTGATGTGTATGTAATGTATGATGTGTGTATAATGTCTGTGTGTGATGTGTATGTAATGTATGATGTGTCTATAAGGTCTGTGTGTGATGTGTATGTAATGTATGATGTGTGTATGATGTCTGTCTATGTGTGATGTGTGTATGTAATGTATACTGTGTGTATGATGTCTGTCCATGTGTGATGTGTGTATGTAATGTATACTGTGTGTATGATGTCTGTCTATGTGTGATGTGTATGTAATGTATACTGTGTGTATGATGTCTGTCTATGTGTGATGTGTATGTAATGTATAATGTGTGTATGATGTCTGTCTATGTGTGATGTGTATGTAATGTATGATGTGTGTATGATGTATGTCTATGTGTGATGTGTGTATGTAATGTATACTGTGTGTATGATGTATGTCTATGTGTGATGTGTGTATGTAATGTATACTGTGTGTATGATGTCTGTCTATGTGTGATGTGTATGTAATGTATACTGTGTGTATGATGTCTGTCTATGTGTGATGTGTATGTAATGTATACTGTGTGTATGATGTCTGTCTATGTGTGATGTGTGTATGTAATGTATACTGTGTGTATAATGTCTGTCTATGTGTGATGTGTGTATGTAATGTATACTGTGTTTATGATGTCTGTCTATGTGTGATGTGTGTCTGTAATGGATAATGTGTGCATGATGTGTGTATGTATGTGATGTATGTATGTAATGGATAATGTGTGTATGATGTGTGTATGTATGTGATGTATGATGTGTGTATGATGTCTGTCGATGTGTGTATGTATGTGATGTATGATGTGGGGTGGGCAGCGGTGTATGTATGATGTGTGTGTGTATATGTACAGTGTGAGTGTATGTGTGATGTGTGTATGATGTCTGTGTGATGTGTGTATGTAATATATGATGTGGGGGCAGTGGTGGGTGTATGTATGATGTGTGTGTGTGTATATGTATAGTGTGAGTGTGTGATGTGTGTATGTAATATATGATGTGGGGGCAGTGGTGGGTGTATGTATGATGTGTGTGTGTGTGTATATGTATAGTGTGTGATGTGTGTATGTAATATATGATGTGGGGGCAGTGGTGGGTGTATGTATGATGTGTGGGTGTGTATATGTATAGTGTGTGATGTGTGTATGTAATATATGATGTGGGGGCAGTGGTGGGTGTATGTATGATGTGTGTGTGTGTGTGTGTGTGTGTGTATATGTATAGCATAAGTGTGTGATGTGTGTATGTAATATATGATGTTGGGGGCAGTGGCGGGTGTATGTATGATGTGTGCATATGTATGGTGTATATGTATGGTGCGAGTGTATATGTGTATGATGTATCTGTGATGTGTGTATGTAATTTATGATGTGGGGGGGGCAGTGGCGGGTGTATGTATGATGTGTGCATATGTATGGTGTATATGTATGGTGCGAGTGTATATGTGTATGATGTATCTGTGATGTGTGTATGTAATTTATGATGTGGGGGGGGCAGTGGCGGGTGTATGTATGATATGTGCATATGTATGGTATATATGTATGGTGCGAGTGTATATGTGTATTATGTATCTGTGATGTGTGTATGTAATTCATGATGTGGGGGGGCAGTGGCGGGTGTATGTATGATGTGTGCATATGTATGGTGTATATGTATGGTGCGAGTGTATATGTGTATGATGTATCTGTGATGTGTGTATGTAATTTATGATGTGGGGGGGGCAGTGGCGGGTGTATGTATGATGTGTGCATATGTATGGTGTATATGTATGGTGCGAGTGTATATGTGTATGATGTATCTGTGATGTGTGTATGTAATTTATGATGTGGGGGGGGGCAGTGGCGGGTGTATGTATGATGTGTGCATATGTATAGTGTATATGTATGGTGCGAGTGTATATGTGTATGATGTATCTGTGATGTGTGTATGTAATTTATGATGTGGGGGGGGCAGTGGCGGGTGTATGTATGATGTGTGCATATGTATGGTGTATATGTATGGTGCGAGTGTATATGTGTATGATGTATCTGTGATGTGTGTATGTAATTTATGATGTGGGGGGGGCAGTGGCGGGTGTATGTATGATGTGTGCATATGTATGGTGTATATGTATGGTGCGAGTGTATATGTGTATGATGTATCTGTGATGTGTGTATGTAATTTATGATGTGGGGGGGGGCAGTGGCGGGTGTATGTATGATGTGTGCATATGTATGGTGTATATGTATGGTGCGAGTGTATATGTGTATGATGTATCTGTGATGTGTGTATGTAATTTATGATGTGGGGGGGGGCAGTGGCGGGTGTATGTATGATGTGTGCATATGTATGGTGTATATGTATGGTGCAAGTGTATATGTGTATGATGTATCTGTGATGTGTGTATATAATTTATGATGTGGGGGGGCAGTGGCGGGTGTATGTATGATGTGTGCATATGTATGGTGTATATGTATGGTGCGAGTGTATATGTGTGTGGTGCGAGTGTATATGTGTATGATGTATCTGTGATGTGTGTATGTAATTTATGATGTGGGGGGGCAGTGGCGGGTGTATGTATGATGTGTGCATATGTATGGTGTATATGTATGGTGCGAGTGTATATGTGTATGATGTATCTGTGATGTTTGTATGTAATTTATGATGTGGGGGGGGGGGCACTGCCGCCACCGCCAGTTGTGCCATCTAGCTTTTTATTTTTAGTGTCTTCTGGCCACCCGCACTGAATTGCACCCCCAGAATCCCGCCCCCTTAATACTCACCCGCCGACCAAGAGCCCCACGGATGCACGCAAACACACCCGAACCAAAACTACAACTCCCAGCATGTTGCACCATAACCTAAACTGTAGAACTATAAAGTGCAACATGCTGGGAGTTGTAGTGTTGGTTCGGGTCAGCTGCAGAGCCATAGGCTGCATCAGGGCATGCTGGGTGTTGTAGTTACTAACTGCAATTCCCAGTATTCCCTGACACAGCCTATGGCTCTGCAGCTGACATGAACCAAAACTACAACTCCCAGCATGTTCCACAATAACCTTAACTGTACTACTATACAGTGCAACATGCTGCAACACCCAAACAACCATAGGCTGCATCAGGGCATGCTGGGAGTTGTAGTTATCTAGTAACTAAATGCAACTTCCAGCATTTTCTGACACAAAATGCACCACACAAACTGGAGAAGCAGAACCCCCCCCCCCCCCCCAGTAACACATAAGTCCCTATGAAGACTGAAAAATAGTGATTAAAATTTTTGAAAAAGTGCGTATATATGTGAATAAGCCCCTTTCCTAATAAAAGTTTCCAATTTTCTTTAAATAAAAATAATGTACAAAAATAAACATAAGTCGGGTCTCTGCATGTGGAAATATCCAGACTATTAAAATATGATGTTAATTAAACCGTACGGTGAACGGTGTAAATGTAAAAGAATAGTCCAGAATTGTTAATTTTTGGTCACTTCATTGAGAAATTTTTTATGGTGATCAAAAAGTTACATCTAGACTTTTCTGTGGTTGCCTCGGGTGTAAGAGGAGCTACAGCTCTCCCACCTCTAATACCCTGGCATGCTGCGATCACCTATTAAACCATTAGATCATCGCTGTCAGCAGTGTCTAAAGGAATCTTATATCCATCCCTGGTGGTCTAGTGGGGGGAATCAGACTATTTTGGTCGTAATTATTTTGTCTACCAGGACAAGTGGATTGTGTTCCGCTTTAGTCCCTTGGACAAGTAGTTTTTTTTTTTAAATTTCCACACCCCTGCTCACATTAGGTAGCCATAGCCCCCCCCCCAAACACACAGACAGACACAGACACACACACAGACAAACTTACCTGCCCTGCACAGCGCTTCTCCTCTCCAGCGGCGGCCTGACGAGTGACGTCACTGACGTCCTCCTGAGTGGGTCTGCAGAAGTACGTCACTTGTGCGACGTCCCTCGTCAGACCCCGGTCGGCCGGAGGCAGACTCACTGTCTAAAGTGCCCGCTGCGCTATTATACCCCGCAGCTGCTTTAGAACAGTGAGCAGCGGCGGCGCCAACCCTACCATGAACCTACTAGGCACAAAAAAAAAGGGGGCAGCAAAATGCCACCCCTGAAAAGTGCCACCTGGGACTTATGGTCCCACCGGGTCCCATGGTAGGGCCGACCAGAGGCGGCTCTAGACTTTGTGAGGCCTTAGGCGAAACTTGAACATGGGGCCCTGCTTTGTTTTCTGCTGAAATTACATGGTGGTCCGGCTGTGAGATGGTTATACTGTGACATCACTGTGTATTATCCCTGTACTGTGACATCACTGTGTATTATCTCTGTACTGTGCCATCACTCTGTGTATTATCCCTGTAATGTGACATCACTGTGTATTATCTCTGCACTGTGCCATCACTGTGTATTATCCCTGTACTGTGACGTCACTGTGTATTATCTCTGTACTGTGCCATCACTCTGTGTATTATCCCTGTAATGTGACATCACTGTGTGTATTATCTCTGTACTGTGACATCACTGTGTGTATTATCCCTGTACTGTGACATCACTGTGTGTATTATCTCTGAACTGTGACATCACTGTGTGTATTATCTCTGAACTGTGACATCACTGTGTGTATTATCTCTGTACTGTGACATCACTGTGTGTATTATATCTGTACTGTGACATCACTGTGTATTGTCCCTGTACTGTGACATCACTGTGTGTATTATCCCTGTACTGTGACATCACTTTGTATTATCCCTGTACTGTGACATCACTGTGTATTATCTGTGTACTGTGACATCACTGTGTATTATCCCTGTACTGTGACGTCACTGTGTATTATCTCTGTACTGTGCCATCACTCTGTGTATTATCCCTGTAATATGACATCACTGTGTGTATTATCTCTGTACTGTGACATCACTGTGTATTATCTCTGTACTGTGACATCACTGTGTGTATTATCCCTGTACTGTGACATCACTGTGTGTATTATCTCTGAACTGTGACATCTGTGGAGTCTGTCTGTATGTAAGAAGTGGTATGAAAGTCAGTGTGAATGATGCCATAGTGTGTGATGATTTTGAGGAGGTGGAATCACTGTGGGTAGAATTACAAAAGGAGGGAAAAACTGAAAAAATAATATTTGGGGTAATCTACAGACCCCCTAATATCACTGAAGAGATAGATGTTCGGCTTCATAAACAAATAGAGAGGGCCGCCCGGGCAGGTACAGTGGTAATAATGGGAGATTTTAACTATCCAGATATAGATTGGGGTCCGGGGTTGGCTAAAACTACAAAGGGGCGACAATTCCTAAATTTATTGCAGGATAATTTTATGGGCCAGTTTGTGGAGGACCCAACAAGAAGTGATGCCTTGTTGGATCTGATCATTTCCAACAACGCAGAGCTGATTGGTAATGTAACTGTGCGGGAAAACCTTGGTAATAGCGACCACAATATAGTTACTTTTGACTTAAAATGTAGAAAACAAAGACAGGCGGGGAAGGCAAAAACATATAACTTTAAAAAGGCAAATTTCCCTGGGCTGAGGGCTGCACTACAGGACATAGACTGGGGGGAGGTGTTCTCAAATACTGATACAGAAGGTAAATGGGACATCTTTAAATCAACTCTAAATAACTATACAGCTAAATATATACCAAAGGGGAACAAATATAAACGATTAAAACTAAATCCTACATGGCTGACACATGATGTTAAAAGAGCAATAAACAACAAAAAAATTGCCTTCAAAAAATACAAATCTGATGGGTCAGCGATAACATTTAAACAGTACAAAGAGCTTAATAAAATCTGTAAAAATTTAATAAAAACAGCAAAAATTCAAAATGAGAGACATGTGGCCAAAGAAAGCAAAACTAATCCTAAATATTTTTTTAGATATATAAATGCAAAAAAAAAAAGGACAGAGCATGTAGGACCCCTTAATAATGATAATGGGGAGGTTGTCACAGGCGATCAAGAGAAGGCGGAGCTACTGAATGGGTTCTTTAGTTCTGTATATACTAGGGAAAAAGGAGCTGACATTGGCCAGGTCAGTGCTGGTAACACATCATGTAATGTACTGAACTGGCTTAATGTAGAGATGGTACAAGGTAAGTTAAGTGATATAAATGTAAGCAAATCCCCAGGGCCGGATGGACTACACCCAAGAGTTCTTAGAGAGGTAAGTTCAGTAATATCTGTACCCCTGTTCATGATATTTAGAGATTCTATGGTGTCTGGTATTGTGCCAAGGGACTGGCGCAAGGCGAATGTGGTGCCAATCTTCAAGAAGGGCTCTAGGTCTTCCCCAGGAAACTATAGACCGGTAAGTTTAACGTGCATTGTGGGTAAATTGTTTGAAGGACTTATAAGGGATTACATACAGGAATACATAGGGGATAATTGTATTATAAGTGATAGCCAGCATGGGTTTACTAAGGATAGAAGTTGTCAAACCAATCTAATTTGCTTTTATGAAGAGGTGAGTAGAAGCCTTGACAGAGGAATGGCTGTGGATATAGTGTTTCTGGATTTTGCTAAAGCGTTTGATACTGTCCCTCATAGACGTCTGACAGGTAAGTTAAGGTCTTTGGGCTTGGAAACTTTAGTTTGTAACTGGATTGAACACTGGCTCATGGATCGTACCCAGAGAGTGGTGGTCAATGATTCGTACTCTGATTGGTCCCCGGTAATTAGTGGTGTACCCCAAGGTTCAGTACTGGGCCCGCTGTTGTTTAATTTATTTATCAATGATATAGAGGATGGTATTAACAGCTCTGTTTCTATCTTTGCAGATGACACCAAGCTTTGTAGCACGGTACAGTCTATAGAGGATGTGCATAAGTTACAGGATGACTTGGATAGACTAAGTGTCTGGGCATCCACTTGGCAAATGAGGTTCAATGTGGATAAATGTAAAGTTATGCATCTGGGTACTAATAACCTGCATGCATCGTATGTCTTAGGGGGGATTAAACTGGCAGAGTCACTGGTAGAGAAGGATCTGGGTGTACTTGTAGATCACAGACTACAGAATAGCATGCAATGTCAGGCTGCTGCTTCCAAAGCCGGCAGGATATTGTCATGTATAAAAAGAGGCATGGACTCAAGGGACAGGGACATAATACTCCCCCTTTATAAAGCATTGGTACGGCCTCACCTGGAATATGCTGTTCAGTTTGGGCACCTGTCCATAAAAGGGACACTGCGGAGTTGGAAAGGGTGCAGAGACGCGCGACTAAACTAATATGGGGCATGGAACATCTTAGCTATGAGGAGCGATTAAAGGAGTTACAATTGTTTAGTCTTGAGAAGAGACGTTTAAGGGGGGATATGATAAACGTATATAAGTATATTAATGGCCCATACAAAAAATATGGAGAAAAACTGTTCCAGGTTAAACCCCCCCAAAGGACGAGGGGACACTCCCTCCGTCTGGAGAAGAAAAAGTTTAGTCTCAAGGGGCGACACGCCTTCTTTACCGTGAGGACTGTGAATTTATGGAACGGTCTACCTCAGGAACTGGTCACAGTAGGAACAATTAACAGCTTTAAAACAGGATTAGATACATTTATGGAACAAAATAACATTAATGCTTATGAAGAAATATAAAATCCCATCCCTTCCCCAATATCGCGCCACACCCCTACCCCTTAATTCCCTGGTTGAACTTGATGGACATATGTCTTTTTTTCGACCGTACTAACTATGTAACTATGTAACTATGTAACTGTGTGTATTATCTCTGTACTGTGACATCACTGTGTGTATTATATCTGTACTGTGACATCACTGTGTATTGTCCCTGTACTGTGACATCACTGTGTGTATTATCCCTGTACTGTGACATCACTTTGTATTATCCCTGTACTGTGACATCACTGTGTATTATCTCTGTACTGTGACATCACTGTGTATTGTGCCTGTACTGTGACATCACTCTGTATATTATCCCTGTACTGTGACATCACTTTGTATTATCCCTGTACTGTGACATCACTCTGTATATTATCCCTGTACTGTGACATCACTGTTTATTATTCCTGTACTGTGACATCACTGTGTGTATTATCTCTGTTGTCACGATGCCGGCTGGCAGGTAGTGGATCCTCTGTGCCAGAGAGGGATTGGCGTGGACCGTGCTAGTGGACCGGTTCTAAGCCACTACTGGTTTTCACCAGAGCCCGCCGCAAAGCGGGATGGTCTTGCTGCGGCGGTAGTGACCAGGTCGTATCCACTAGCAACGGCTCACCTCTCTGGCTGCTGAAGATAGGCGCGGTACAAGGGAGTAGGCAAAAGCAAGGTCGGACGTAGCAGAAGGTCGGGGCAGGCAGCAAGGATCGTAGTCAGGGGCAACGGCAGAAGGTCTGGAAACACAGGCAAGGAACACACAAGGAACGCTTTCACTGGCACTAAGGCAACAAGATCCGGCAAGGGAGTGCAGGGGAAGTGAGGTGATATAGGGAAGTGCACAGGTGAACACACTGATTGGAACCACTGCGCCAATCAGCGGCGCAGTGGCCCTTTAAATCGCAGAGACCCGGCGCACGCGCGCCCTAGGGAGCGGGGCCGCGCGCGCCGGGACAGAACAGACGGAGAGCGAGTCAGGTAGGGGAGCCGGGGTGCGCATCGCGAGCGGGCGCTACCCGCATCGCGAATCGCATCCCGGCTGGCAGCGGAATCGCAGCGCCCCGGGTCAGAGGACGTGACCGGAGCGCTGCCGCGGGGAGAGTGAAGCGAGCGCTCCGGGGAGGAGCGGGGACCCGGAGCGCTCGGCGTAACAGTACCCCCCCCCTTGGGTCTCCCCCTCTTCTTAGAGCCTGAGAACCTGAGGAGCAGACTTTTGTCTAGGATGTTGTCCTCAGGTTCCCAGGATCTCTCTTCAGGACCACAACCCTCCCAGTCCACTAAAAAAAAAATTTTCCCTCTGACCTTTTTGGCAGCTAAAATTTCTTTGACCGAGAAGATGTCCGAGGAGCCGGAAACAGGAGTGGGAGGAACAGATTTGGGAGAAAAACGGTTGAGGATGAGTGGTTTGAGAAGAGAGACGTGAAAGGCATTAGGGATACGAAGAGAGGGAGGAAGAAGAAGTTTATAAGAGACAGGATTAATTTGACACAAAATTTTGAAAGGACCAAGATAGCGTGGTCCCAACTTGTAGCTAGGGACACGGAAGCGGACATATTTAGCGGAGAGCCATACCTTGTCTCCAGGGGAAAAAACGGGGGGAGCTCTTCTTTTCTTATCCGCGAACTTCTTCATGCGTGATGAAGCCTGTAAGAGAGAATTTTGGGTCTCTCTCCATATGATGGAAAGGTCACGAGAAATTTCATCCACAGCGGGCAGACCAGAGGGCAAGGGAGTAGGGAGGGGGGGAAGAGGGTGACGGCCGTACACCACGAAAAATGGGGATTTGGAGGAAGACTCAGAGACCCTGAAGTTATACGAGAATTCGGCCCATGGGAGGAGATCTGCCCAGTCATCCTGGCGGGAGGAAACAAAATGTCGCAAATAATCACCCAAGATCTGGTTAATCCTTTCTACTTGTCCATTGGACTGGGGATGATATGCAGAAGAAAAATTTAATTTAATCTTGAGTTGTTTACAGAGAGCCCTCCAGAATTTAGACACGAATTGGACGCCTCTATCCGAGACAATCTGCGTAGGCAACCCGTGAAGACGAAAAATGTGTACAAAAAATTGTTTAGCCAACTGAGGCGCAGAAGGAAGACCAGGAAGAGGGATGAAATGTGCCATTTTGGAGAATCGATCAACGACCACCCAAATAACAGTGTTGCCATGGGATGGGGGTAAGTCAGTAATAAAATCCATACCAATCAGAGACCAAGGCTGTTCGGGGACAGGCAGAGGATGAAGAAAACCAGCGGGCTTCTGGCGAGGAGTCTTATCCCGGGCACAGATAGTGCAGGCTCGCACAAAGTCCACAACATCCGTCTCCAGAGTCGGCCACCAATAGAAGCGGGAGATGAGTTGCACAGATTTCTTGATACCCGCATGACCTGCGAGATGGGAGGAGTGACCCCATTTGAGGATTCCGAGGCGTTGGCGAGGAGAAACAAAGGTCTTTCCTGGAGGAGTCTGCCTGATGGAGGCAGGAGAAGTGGAGATCAGGCAGTCAGGTGGAATGATGTGTTGCGGAGAGAGTTCAACTTCTGAGGCATCCGAGGAACGAGAGAGAGCATCGGCCCTAATGTTCTTATCGGCAGGACGAAAGTGAATCTCAAAATTAAATCGGGCAAAGAACAGAGACCACCGGGCCTGGCGAGGATTCAGCCGTTGGGCAGACTGGAGGTAGGAGAGGTTCTTGTGGTCGGTGTAGATAATAACAGGAGAACTTGATCCCTCCAGCAGATGCCTCCATTCCTCAAGTGCTAATTTAATGGCTAGAAGCTCTCGATCCCCGATGGAGTAGTTCCTCTCCGCTGGAGAGAAGGTCCTAGAGAAAAAACCACAAGTGACAGCATGCCCGGAAGAATTTTTTTGTAGAAGAACAGCTCCAGCTCCCACTGAGGAGGCATCAACCTCCAATAGGAAGGGTTTGGAAGGGTCAGGTCTGGAGAGGACGGGAGCCGAAGAAAAGGCAGACTTGAGTCGTTTAAAGGCGTCTTCTGCTTGAGGGGGCCAGGACTTGGGATCAGCATTTTTTTTGGTTAAAGCCACGATAGGAGCCACAATGGTAGAAAAATGTGGAATAAATTGCCTGTAATAATTGGCGAACCCCAAAAAGCGTTGGATAGCACGGAGTCCGGAGGGGCGTGGCCAATCTAAGACGGCAGAGAGTTTGTCTGGATCCATCTGTAGTCCCTGGCCAGAGACCAAATATCCTAGAAAAGGAAGAGATTGGCATTCAAACAGACATTTCTCAATTTTGGCATAGAGTTGGTTGTCACGAAGTCTCTGAAGAACCATACGGACATGCTGGCGGTGTTCTTCTAGATTGGCAGAAAAAATTAGGATATCGTCCAGATATACAACAACACAGGAGTATAACAGATCACGAAAAATTTCATTGACAAAGTCTTGGAAGACGGCAGGGGCGTTGCACAGTCCAAAGGGCATGACCAGATACTCAAAGTGTCCATCTCTGGTGTTAAATGCCGTTTTCCACTCGTCCCCCTCTCTGATGCGGATGAGGTTATAGGCGCCTCTTAAGTCCAATTTAGTGAAGATGTGGGCACCTTGGAGGCGATCAAAGAGTTCAGAGATGAGGGGTAAGGGGTAGCGGTTCTTAACCGTGATTTTATTAAGACCGCGGTAGTCAATGCATGGACGTAGGGAGCCATCTTTTTTGGACACAAAGAAAAATCCGGCTCCGGCAGGAGAGGAGGATTTACGGATAAAGCCCTTTTTTAGATTCTCCTGGACATATTCGGACATGGCAAGAGTCTCTGGGGCAGAGAGAGGATAAATTCTGCCCCGGGGTGGAGTAGTGCCCGGGAGGAGGTCGATAGGGCAATCATAAGGCCTGTGAGGAGGTAGAGTCTCAGCTTGTTTTTTGCAGAAAACATCCGCGAAGTCCATATAGGCCTTAGGGAGACCGGTTACTGGAGGAACCACAGAGTTACGGCAAGGGTTACTGGGAACCGGTTTTAGACAGTTCTTGGAACAAGAGGACCCCCAACTCTTGATCTCCCCAGTGGACCAATCCAGGGTAGGGGAATGAAGTTGAAGCCAGGGAAGTCCAAGGAGAATTTCCGAGGTGCAATTGGGGAGGACCAAAAGTTCAATCCTCTCATGATGAGATCCGATGCTCATAAGAAGGGGCTCCGTGCGGAAACGTATGGTACAGTCCAATCTTTCATTATTTACACAATTGATGTAGAGGGGTCTGGCGAGACTGGTCACCGGGATGTTGAACCTGTTGACGAGAGAGGCCAAAATAAAATTTCCTGCAGATCCAGAGTCCAAGAAGGCCACTGTAGAGAAGGAGAAGGCAGAGGCAGACATCCGCACAGGCACAGTAAGACGTGGAGAAGCAGAGTAGACATCAAGGACTGTCTCATCTTTGTGCGGAGTCAGCGTACGTCTTTCCAGGCGGGGAGGACGGATAGGACAATCTCTCAGGAAGTGTTCGGTACTAGCACAGTACAGGCAGAGGTTCTCCATACGGCGTCGTGTCCTCTCTTGAGGTGTCAGGCGAGACCGGTCGACCTGCATAGCCTCCACGGCGGGAGGCACAGGAACAGATTGCAGGGGACCAGAGGAGAGAGGAGCCGAGGAGAAGAAACGCCTCGTGCGAACAGAGTCCATATCTTGGCGGAGTTCCTGACGCCTTTCGGAAAAACGCATGTCAATGCGAGTGGCTAGGTGAATAAGTTCATGTAGATTAGCAGGAATTTCTCGTGCGGCCAGAACATCTTTAATGTTGCTGGATAGGCCTTTTTTGAAGGTCGCGCAGAGGGCCTCATTATTCCAGGACAATTCTGAAGCAAGAGTACGGAATTGTACGGCATACTCGCCAACGGAAGAATTACCCTGGACCAGGTTCAACAGGGCAGTCTCAGCAGAAGAGGCTCGGGCAGGTTCCTCAAAGACACTTCGGATTTCCGAGAAGAAGGAGTGTACAGAGGCAGTGACGGGGTCATTGCGGTCCCAGAGCGGTGTGGCCCATGACAGGGCTTTTCCGGACAGAAGGCTGACTACGAAAGCCACCTTAGACCTTTCAGTGGGAAACAGGTCCGACATCATCTCCAGATGCAGGGAACATTGGGAAAGAAAGCCACGGCAAAACTTAGAGTCCCCATCAAATTTATCCGGCAAGGATAAGCGTATCCCAGGAGCGGCCACTCGCTGCGGAGGAGGTGCAGGAGCTGGCGGAGGAGATGACTGCTGAAGCTGTGGTAGTAACTGTTGTAGCATAACGGTCAGTTGAGACAGCTGTTGGCCTTGTTGCGCTATCTGTTGTGACTGCTGGGCGACCACCGTGGTGAGGTCAGCGACAACTGGCAGAGGAACTTCAGCGGGATCCATGGCCGGATCTACTGTCACGATGCCGGCTGGCAGGTAGTGGATCCTCTGTGCCAGAGAGGGATTGGCGTGGACCGTGCTAGTGGACCGGTTCTAAGCCACTACTGGTTTTCACCAGAGCCCGCCGCAAAGCGGGATGGTCTTGCTGCGGCGGTAGTGACCAGGTCGTATCCACTAGCAACGGCTCACCTCTCTGGCTGCTGAAGATAGGCGCGGTACAAGGGAGTAGGCAAAAGCAAGGTCGGACGTAGCAGAAGGTCGGGGCAGGCAGCAAGGATCGTAGTCAGGGGCAACGGCAGAAGGTCTGGAAACACAGGCAAGGAACACACAAGGAACGCTTTCACTGGCACTAAGGCAACAAGATCCGGCAAGGGAGTGCAGGGGAAGTGAGGTGATATAGGGAAGTGCACAGGTGAACACACTGATTGGAACCACTGCGCCAATCAGCGGCGCAGTGGCCCTTTAAATCGCAGAGACCCGGCGCGCGCGCGCCCTAGGGAGCGGGGCCGCGCGCGCCGGGACAGAACAGACGGAGAGCGAGTCAGGTAGGGGAGCCGGGGTGCGCATCGCGAGCGGGCGCTACCCGCATCGCGAATCGCATCCCGGCTGGCAGCGGAATCGCAGCGCCCCGGGTCAGAGGACGTGACCGGAGCGCTGCCGCGGGGAGAGTGAAGCGAGCGCTCCGGGGAGGAGCGGGGACCCGGAGCGCTCGGCGTAACATCTGTACTGTGACATCACTGTGTATTATCCCTGTACTGTGACATCACTGTGTATTATCCCTGTACTGTGACATCACTGTGTATTATCCCTGTACTGTGACATCACTGTGTATTATCCCTGTGCTGTGACATCACTGTGCATTATCCCTGTACTGTGACATCACTGTGTGTATTATTCCTGTACTGTGACATCACTGTGTATATTATCTCTGAACTATAACATCACTGTGTGTTATCTCTATACTGCAACATCACTGTTGATACTTACACTGCACTGTGACATCACTGTATATATTAAGCCTGTATACCCTAATATCACTGTACATATTTACCTTGCACTGCGAGTGACAATACAGGGTAAATATGCACAGTTCAGAGTTAATATAAACAGTAATGTCTCTGTACAGGGACAGTAAACAGTTTTGCCACTACAGGGTTAATAAACGCAGTGTTGTCACAGTAGAGGGTAACTATACAGTGATGTCATTGTACCGGGAAAATATACACAGTGAAGTCAGCATTCAAGAATAATAAACTGTGATGTCACTACAGGGTTGTTATACACAGTGACATCAAATTACAGGATGAAGCACAGTGATGTCACAGTTTATGAAGCACAGTGATCAAAAACTACAAATTGACCCAATAAGGGGCTAAGAGGCCAAAACAATATAATTATCCAAACCCCAAGGCCGCAGCCTGGGGTGCAAAACACCTCAAATTACTCCTCCACTAAAACATAACTTTTAATTGTGTATATATTAAAAGATAACAAATCCAGAAGGTGATGATTAAAAATACAGTGTCACATGGGAGAATAATATAGTTATTGGAGCAACATTACTCCAGTGTTCGGGGCTCTGCAGAAGCCCAACATCCCAATTGTGACACTTATTAAAAACACAAAATTGCCGCCTCTACATGTTTCGCCGTCACCACGGCGTTCTCAAGAGGCAATATGTGCCAACAACACTCCAAAATGGCGGCAGGGGGTATTTATAGACCATCTCCCTATCATCATCAGTCAGCGACATCCATATCCAGCCTATCCCAGATATCCTAGTATTACTCCAATCATGATTCAATATATGAATCACTTCCCAGGTACTCCCGCTGTTGGGGACCAATTTTGTGTTTTTAATAAGAAGCACAGTGATGTCACAGAGACTACAGAATGTACAACTGTACGTATGATAAAGATGGCGGGATGCTATTGAAACGTCACACATACATGGGGGAATAAAACACTTTGTTTTTGCACCTTATCTGGGAGTGCCGCTGGATCTTTAGTTTTGTAGATAGATAGATGATATATAGATAGATGGATAGATGATAGATATGAGATAGATAATAGATATGAGATAGATAGATGATAGATATGAGATAGATAATAGATATGAGATAGATAGATAGATGGATAGATAGATGATAGATACTATTTCTTTCTAGCTATCTATCTAAAACAAATAAAAACGGCACAAACAAAATCCAGAAATTAGAGGGAAGTCGGGGTGCCCGCATACTTGGAACCTGGGTCCACTGGTTCCTCAATCCAGACAAAGAACAATATGATGCAACACGCCACAAGTTTTCAGAAAATGGTGGTTTATTCCATCATGTGCATAGTCCATAGTCCATGCACATGATGGAATAAACCACCATTTTCTGCAAACTTGTGGCGTGCTGCATCATATTGTTCTTTATCTATCTATATTTCTATATTCTATCTATATCATATCAATCTATATCTATCATATCCATCTATCTCCTATGTATCTATCTATCTCATATCTATCTATATCATATATATATATCTATCATCTATCTATCTATCTATCATCTATTTATCTATCTATCTCATATCTATCTATATATCCATCTATGTATGTATCTATCTATCTATATATCATCTATCTATCTATCTCTCATATCTATCTTTCATCTGTCTCTCATCTATCTGAGATATATATGAGATAGATAGATAGATAGATAGATAAATAGAAAGATAGATAGATAGATAGATATGATATAGATAGATAGATATGAGATAGATAGATAGATAGATACATAAATAGATAGATGGATATATATATATATATATATATATATATATATATATTCATATATATATATACACGAGATAGATATGATATAGATAGATAGATATGAGATAGATAGATAGGAGATAGATGGATAGATAGATAGATAGATAGATGATTGATAGATCAGTGTTTCCCAACTAGGAGGGCCTCCAGCTGTTGCAAAACCACAACTCCCAGTATGCTCATAAAGCCAAAGGAATGCTGGGAGTTGTAGTTTTGCAACAGCTGGAGGCCCCCTGGTTGGGAAACTGATCTATCTATCTTTCTCCTATCTATCTATATCATATAAATGTATCTATATCATATCCATCTATCTATATCATATCCATCTATCTCCTATCTATCTGTCTATATCATATCTATCTATCATCTATCTATCGGTCTATCATCTATCTATCCATCTATTTACTGTATGTATCTTTCTATATATCATCTCTCTATCTATATATCATCTATTTATCTTTCTATCTCTCATATCTATCTAGCTATCTCTCGTCTATCTATCTCTCATCTATCTGAGTTAGATAGATAGATATGAGATAGATAGATGAGAGATAGATAGATATGAGAAAGATAGATAGATGCATAAATAGATGGATATAGATAGATGGATGGATAGATATGAGATAGATAGATAGATAGATAGATAGATAGGAGATTGATAGATAGATATTAGATAGATGCATAAATAGATGGATATAGATAGATGGATGGATAGATATGAGATAGATAGATAGATAGATAGATAGATAGGAGATTGATTGATAGATAGATAGATCAGTGTTCCCCAACATGGGGGCCTCCAGCTGTTGCAAAACTACAACTCCCAGTATGCTCATAAAGCCAAAGCAATGCTGGGAGTTGTAGTTTTGCAACAGCTGGAGGCCCCCTGGTTGGGAAACACTGAATTACCTCCCACTGTCTCCCGAACTACAACTTTCCCCCTCTCCCCCAAGCAAGTTACTTACTTTAAAAGGGCAGCATCAGCAGTGGGCACTGGGCAGGTAAGTCTTCCATACTGGTGGTGTCCGGGCCTGTATACACACAGCAGGCCTGCTCCACAAGGTCCAGCAGCAGCATACAGGGGAGTGAGAGAGGGGGAGGAGCTTCCTGTCTGCTCTTCCCAGTCTGCATAGCGCGGCCCCTGCGTGGTGACAGGGCTGCTGGCTGAAGATTTATTAAATAAAAGGATGCCGGAGTAAATGGCTCCGGGGGGCGGGGGGTGCAGCGGGGGCTCGGGCCCCTTACTGGTGAACTAGCTGTACCCCCCTGAGGGCCATGAGAGCTGCTAGTGACCTACTGCTGCTAGGGGGGGCACAAGGGGGGGGCCAATCATGATGTGGGGGGGGGCCAATCATGATGTAGGGGGGGCCGTGGCCCCCTCTGCCCCCCCCCCCTAGAGACGTCACTGGGCCGCCTGCAAGGGGTGGTTGAACGCAGCATCCATCCGGGTGCTGTCAAACTTGCTGTGGTCGGGGAGTATGCGGTGGTATGTGGCCTAATGCTCGCCTCTGGGGCCGGACCTGGAGAGGGCAGCGGGCCCCCTTTCACGCTGGGCCCCTGTTCCTGCTGCACAGTTCGTCTGTTTTCTCTCTGAGGTTTTTTTTTGGGGGGGGGGGGGGGGCGGGGTTCAGGAGGTCTTTCAGCAGCCCTTTCTCCGATCAGCAGCTGTTTCTATAGCAGGCGACCAGCCCCAGCAGCCCTTTCTCTTAAAGTGGCAGAGGATCAGCAGGGGCTGGTCGGGCGCAGCGCTGGGGCTCGCCACCGGCAGGCAGGATGGAACCGGAACTGCTGTATTAAACTTCAATCCCGGCGGTCTTCCGGAGAGTGAGGAGCAACTTGCGCTAGTCGGGTCCCTGAGCGAGGCCCCCCATTAACGCGAGAACTGAGGCGGTGGCCTATTATGCTAGAGCCACCTCTGCTGTCAGTTGGCCAGCCTGCTGCAGTCAGCCCAGGAAGCCTCATTGCTTCCGGCACGGCCAGTCTTGCGGCCGGCCGTGCGACAACCACTGTCAGGGGCCGGTGCATTGCCGTGGAATGAGATTTGCCATAGAATGAGATGGTCCGCCTCCATCACATCCTATTGGCTCACTCTTGTCACGTGACATATTTAAACGTCACGCATCGATGCGCACAGTAGTGTCAGTTTGGCTATGACAGGGAGAGGATCTCCTCACCCTGTGATAGCTGAAGCTGTACGGAGCTCTCATGGCCTCTGTGGCCCGCCAGAAGTTCACACATGTACGTAGCTCATACGGCTGCCTCATATACATTTACTGTTGATCCACAGCGCTGTCATCAGTGTGCGTCCCCGCAAGCGCCCCACGCCCGCAGCTCTACTCCCCGTCCCGTTAACGCTCAGGGAGCGGGGAACAGAAAGTAGAGAATCAGGCGCAGGTCAAGTAATTCGCGTAGTGCTGCGCATGCGCAGTACTACTTTACCTGCGCCCGATGCTCTATTTTCTGTTCCCCGCTCCCTGAGCGTTAACGGGACGGGGAGTAGAGCTGCGGGGGACGGGGAGTAGAGCTGCGGGCGTGGGGCGCTCGTGGGGACGCACACTGATGACAGCGCCATCGGGCGTAGGAATCCCCATAGCGCTGTGGATCGCTCCCTGAGCGTTCACAGGGGACGGGGAGTAGAGCTGCGGGGGACGGGGTGTAGAGCTGCGTAGGACGGGGAGAAGAGCTGCGGGGGACGGGGAGTAGAGCTGCGGGGGACGGGGAGTAGAGCTGCGGGGGACGGGGAGTAGAGATGCGGGGGACGGGGTGTAGAGATGCGGGGGACGGGGAGAAGAGCTGCGGGGGACGGGGAGTAGAGCTGCGGGGGACGGGGAGTAGAGATGCAGGGGACGGGGAGTAGAGATGCGGGGGACGGGGTGTAGAGATGCGGGGGACGGGGAGAAGAGCTGCGGGGGACGGGGAGTAGAGCTGCGGGGGGCGGGGAGTACAGCTGCGGGGGACGGGGAGTACAGCTGCGGGGGGTCGGAGGACGGGGAGTAGAGCTGCGGGCGTGGGGCGCTCGCGGGGACGTACACTGATGACAGCGCCATCGGGCATCGGGATCCCGATAGCGCTGTGAATCAACAGTACATGTAATAATAGAGTAAATGTATATGAGCCAGCCGTATGAGCTGCGTACATGTGTGAACTTCTGTCGGCCCACAGAGGCCATGAGAGCTCCGTACAGCTTCAGCTATCACAGGGTGAGGAGATCCTCTCCCTGTGATAGCCAAACTGACACTACTGTGCGCATCGATGCGTGACGTTTAAATATGTCACGTGACAAGAATAAGCCAATAGGATGTGATGGAGGCGGACCATCTCATTCTATGGCAAATCTCATTCCACGGCAATGCACCGGGCCAAGAAGTTTTCTTTAACATGGTGCGGCCGGTGCATTGCCATAGAATGAGATGGTCCGCCTCCATCACATCCTATTGGCTCACTCTTGTCACATGACATATTTAAACGTCACACATCGATGCGCACAGCAGTGTCAGTTTGGCTATCACAGGGAGAGGATCTCCTCTCCCTGTGATAGCTGAAGCTGCATGGAGCTCTCATGGCCTCTGTGGCCCGACAGAAGTTCACACATTTACGCAGCTCATACGGCTGGCTCATATACATTTACTGTTGATCCACAGCGCTATCGGGATCCCGATGCCCGAAGGCGCTGTCATCAGTGTGCGTCCCCGCGAGCGCCCCACGCCCGCAGCTCTACTCCCCCGTCCCCCTTAGCTCTACTCCCCGTCCCTTTGACGCTCAGGGAGCGGGGAACAGAAAGTAGAGCATCGGGCGCAGGTTAAGTTATTCGCGTAGTGCTGCACATGCGCAGTACTACTTTACCTGCGCCCGATGCTCTACTTTCTGTTCCCCGCTCCCTGAGCGTTAATGGGACGGGGAGTAGAGCTGCGGGCGTGGGGCGCTAGCGGGGACGCACACTGATGACAGCGCCATCGGGCATCGGGATCCCGATAGCGCTGTGGATCAACAGTACATGTAATAATAGAGTAAATGTATATGAGCCAGCCGTATGAGCTGCGTACATGTGTGAACTTCTGTCGGCCCACAGAGGCCATGAGAGCTCCGTACAGCTTCAGCTATCACAGGGTGAGGAGATCCTCTCCCTGTGATAGCCAAACTGACACTACTGTGCGCATCGATGCGTGACGTTTAAATATGTCACGTGACAAGAGTGAGCCAATAGGATGTGATGGAGGCGGACCATCTCATTCTATGGCAAATCTCATTCCACGGCAATGCACCGGGCCAAGAAGTCTTCTTTAACATGGTGCGGCCGGTGCATTGCCATAGAATGAGATGGTCCGCCTCCATCACATCCTATTGGCTCACTCTTGTCACATGACATATTTAAACGTCACACATCGATGCGCACAGCAGTGTCAGTTTGGCTATCACAGGGAGAGGATCTCCTCTCCCTGTGATAGCTGAAGCTGCACGGAGCTCTCATGGCCTCTGTGGCCCGACAGAAGCTCACACATTTACGCAGCTCATACGGCTGGCTCATATACATTTACTGTTGATCCACAGCGCTATCGGGATCCCGAAGCCCGAAGGCGCTGTCATCAGTGTGCGTCCCCGCGAGCGCCCCACGCCCGCAGCTCTACTCCCCGTCCCGTTGACGCTCAGGGAGCGGGGAACAGAAAGTAGAGCATCGGGCGCAGGTTAAGTTATTCGCGTAGTGCTGCACATGCGCAGTACTACTTTACCTGCGCCCGATGCTCTACTTTCTGTTCCCCGCTCCCTGAGCGTTAATGGGACGGGGAGTAGAGCTGCGGGCATGGGGCGCTAGCGGGGACGCACACTGATGACAGCGCCATCGGGCATCGGGATCCCGATAGCGCTGTGGATCAACAGTACATGTAATAATAGAGTAAGTGTATATGAGCCAGCCGTATCAGCTGCGTACATGTGTGAACTTCTGTCGGGCCACAGAGGCCATGAGCGCTCCGTGCAGCTTTAGCTATCACAGGGAGAGGAGATCCTCTCCCTGTGATAGCCAAACTGACACTGCTGTGCGCATCGATGCGTGACGTTTAAATATGTCACGTGACAAGAGTGAGCCAATAGGATGTGATGGAGGCGGACCATCTCATTCTATGGCAAATCTCGTTCTACGGCAATGCACCGGCCATTTGGCAGTCAAGGTGATCGGCCCACCGGGGATTTTCCCGGTATCCCAGTCCAGCCTTGACTCTGGCTGGGTGGCAGTCACCCACCAGTACACACAGCAGACCCTAAACCCATATCATTATTGCTAAGCAGGAAGATGGGAGTCCATTTCACTCTGATGGACCATTTTTAAATGCAATCCATAACCTGGCTTTGGCAGGAACCCTTCTTACTCCTCCTACTTGCATTTGATACTGGGTTTAGGATCTGCATAGGAAACACACACAAGCACACACTTACCTTTGTTGCCTTCTGACGCCTCCTTGGCTGTCCCCAAACGGTATAAAACCAAAAGCCACGGGAAGTTGTAAGGATAGAGGACATACCTGCATCCTATTGGACTCACTTGTCTTGGTTAAATCCAGCTGAGGCTGGGTCCACACTACGTTTTGTCCCATACGGGAGCGCATACGGCAGTGGGGAGCTAAAAGCTCGCGCTCCTGTATGTGACCGTATGCGCTCCCGTATGTCATTCACTTCAATGAGCCGACCGGAGTGAAACGTTCGGTCCGGTCGGCTCATTTTTGCGCCGTATGCGCTTTTAAACCGGACCTAAAACTGTGGTCAACCACGGTTTTAGGTCCGGTTGTAAAAGCGCATACGGCGCAAAAATGAGCCGACCGGACCGAACGTTTCACTCCGGTCGGCTCATTGAAGTGAATGGCATACGGGAACGCATACGGTCACATACGGGAGCGCGAGCTTTTAGCTCCCTCCTGCCGTATGCGCTCCCGTATGGGACAAAACGTAGTGTGGACCCAGCCTTATTTGACAACCTATGGTGCTGCTGCTTCTGCTCATGGAAGTGCTGCTTCTGACAAGGCTGTTCTTTGGTGGTCCTAGGCGACATTACAATCTCCATGGTTACATACACATTTGCAACTCCAACAATACACACATATACATGTATGTATGTATGTGTATCTATCTATCTCTATATATATTTATCTCTCTCTCTCTCTCTCTGTATATATATATATATATATATATATATATATTCTTTTAAATATATATATAGAGAGAGATAGAGATGGAAATACTTTTTTAAACATGTTTTCACCTTTTTCTACCTTCTTTTTTTTCTTCTCTCCATGTTTTCCTTCTTTCCTCCTTTTTTCCTATGCTGCTGCTTCTTATTTTTCTTCTTTTTCAGACCCTATCATTGCACTATTGCTTATTCAATACCACCAGCAGATGGAGACACTATATTGCAACATTAGTTGTGAGCAGCAGTTTGTACAAACAAATGCCTCATAGCTGATGTCCTATCCATTATTGCAATGGATGGCTGGCTGGCAACATTTGTTTTTATTATTCCAATACCACAGTACCAATGCATGGTCACTCAACAGCAATGACACCCCCATGTCAATTAACAAGATTCAGCTCCCACTACCTGAAAGACAGCTACCTATCATGTCATGTCCAACCTGCACAGGTGTGCAGGTTGCTGAGCTTATTCAATTAAAGAGGACATTCAGCAGCAGCAGCAGTCCTGTGCCTGGTCGCTCAAACAGGGGCCAGACACAAGCGGTACAACCTATTGTCTTTTGCCTGCAGTAAGGGCCCACTGGACTAGCCAGCAAGCAGCTGCAGCAGCAAATAAACAGGTAATCTTTCTTTCCAACACTGAAACCTGGTGGTGCACTTAATATATGCTACCAGATAGGGGACATATCAGATATTAAACTGATAAAAACAGACACCACATTTGAGAAGGACGAGAAGTGATAACTGTGAAATGGGAGGAACCCCTTCACATGCACCATCACTACTTGTAGGAAGGGAGGCTGGCTGGCAGCCTCCCATACACACCCTGGCTGGGTGGCAGTCACCCACCAGTACACACAGCAGACCCTAAACCCATATCATTATTGCTAAGCAGGAAGATGGGAGTCCATTTCACTCTGATGGAGCATTTTTAAATGCAATCTATAACCTGGCTTTGGCAGGAACCTTTCTTTTGCCTCCTACTTGCATGTGATACTGGGTTTAGGATCTGCATAGGAAACACACACAAGCACACACTTACATGTGTTGCCTGCTGACTCCTCCTTGGCTGTCCCCAAACGGTATAAAACCAACAGCCACGGGAAGCTGTAAGGATAGAGGACATACCTGCATCCTATTGGACTCACTTGTCTTGGTTAAATCCAGCTTATTTGACAACCTATGGTGCTGCTGCTTCTACTCATGGAAGTGCGGCTTCTGACAAGGCTGTTCTTTGGTGGGCCTAGGCGACATCACAATCTCCATGGTTACATACACAACAAAGGTCAGATGTTGTTTACACCTGGCCATGCCAGTGGTATTGAGTAGCATATCCCAGTGCTAAGGGTCCTGGGTGCAACAATCTTTCAATGGGGAATAGCCGAGCTGAGTTTGTCAAGTGCACCCATGTTTGCAACTCCAGCAATACACACATATTGTTACGCCGAGCGCTCCGGGTCCCCGCTCCTCCCCGGAGCGCTCGCAACATCCTCGCAATTGCAGCGCCCCGGTCAGACCTGCTGACCGGGTGCGCTGCGATACCTCTCCCAGCCGGGATGCGATTCGCGATGCGGGAGGCGCCCGCTCGCGATGCGCACCCCGGCTCCCGTACCTGACTCGCTCTCCGTCGGTCTTGTCCCGGCGCGCGCGGCCCCGCTCCTTAGGGCGCGCGCGCGCCGGGTCTCTGCGATTTAAAGGGCCACTGCGCCACTGATTGGCGCAGTTGGCTTAATTAATGTGTTCACCTGTGCACTCCCTATTTATACCTCACTTCCCCTGCACTCCCTCGCCGGATCTTGTTGCCATTGTGCCAGTGAAAGCGTTTCCTTGTGTGTTCCTAGCCTGTGTTCCAGACCTCCTGCCGTTGCCCCTGACTACGATCCTTGCTGCCTGCCCCGACCTTCTGCTACGTCCGACCTTGCTCTTGTCTACTCCCTTGTACCGCGCCTATCTTCAGCAGTCAGAGAGGTTGAGCCGTTGCTGGTGGATACGACCTGGTTGCTACCGCCGCTGCAAGACCATCCCGCTTTGCGGCGGGCTCTGGTGAATACCAGTAGCAACTTAGAACCGGTCCACCAGCACGGTCCACGCCAATCCCTCTCTGGCACAGAGGATCCACCTCCTGCCAGCCGAATCGTGACAGCAGATCCGGCCATGGATCCCGCTGAAGTTCCACTGCCAGTTGTCGCCGACCTCACCACGGTGGTCGCCCAGCAGTCGCAACAGATAGCGCAACAAGGCCACCAGCTGTCTCAACTGACCGTGATGCTACAGCAGCTACTACCACAGCTTCAGCAATCATCTCCTCCGCCAGCTCCTGCACCTCCTCCGCAGCGAGTGGCCGCTTCCGGCCTACGACTATCCCTGCCAGATAAATTTGATGGGGACTCTAAGTTTTGCCGTGGCTTTCTTTCGCAATGTTCCCTGCACTTGGAGATGATGTCGGACCAGTTTCCTACTGAAAGGTCTAAGGTGGCTTTCGTAGTCAGCCTTCTGTCTGGGAAAGCTCTGTCATGGGCCACACCGCTCTGGGACCGCAATGACCCCGTCACTGCCTCTGTACACTCCTTCTTCACGGAGATTCGAAGTGTCTTTGAGGAACCTGCCCGAGCCTCTTCTGCTGAGACTGCCCTGCTGAACCTGGTCCAGGGTAATTCTTCTGTTGGCGAGTACGCCATCCAATTCCGTACCCTTGCCTCCGAATTATCCTGGAATAATGAGGCCCTCTGCGCGACCTTTAAAAAAGGCCTATCCAGCAACATTAAAGATGTTCTGGCCGCACGAGAAATTCCTGCTAACCTGCATGAACTTATTCATCTGGCCACCCGCATTGACATGCGTTTTTCTGAAAGGCTATGTCTGAATACATCCAGGAAAATTTAAAAAAGGGGTTTATCCGCAAATCCTCCTCTCCTGCCGGAGCTGGATTTTTTTTTGTGTCCAAAAAAGATGGCTCCCTACGTCCTTGCATTGATTACCGCGGACTTAATAAAATCACGGTAAAGAACCGCTACCCCCTACCTCTTATCTCAGAACTCTTTGATCGCCTTCAAGGTGCCCACATCTTTACCAAACTGGACTTAAGAGGTGCTTATAATCTCATCCGCATCAGGGAGGGGGACAAATGGAAGACTGCATTTAACACCAGAGATGGACACTTTGAGTATCTGGTCATGCCCTTTGGCCTGTGCAACGCCCCTGCCGTCTTCCAAGACTTTGTTAATGAAATTTTTCGTGATCTCTTATATTCCTGTGTTGTTGTTCATCTGGACGATATTCTGATTTTTTCTGCCAACTTAGAAGAACACCGCCAGCATGTCCGCATGGTTCTTCAGAGACTTCGAGACAATCAACTTTATGCCAAAATGGAGAAATGTCTGTTTGAATGTCAATCTCTTCCTTTCCTAGGATACTTGGTCTCTGGCCAGGGATTACAAATGGACCCAGATAAACTCTCTGCCGTCTTAGATTGGCCACGCCCCTCCGGACTCCGTGCTATCCAACGTTTTTTGGGGTTCGCCAATTATTACAGACAATTTATTCCACACTTTTCCACTATTGTGGCTCCTATCGTGGCTTTAACCAAGAAAAATGCCAATCCCAAGTCCTGGTCTCCCCAAGCGGAAGACGCATTTAAACGGCTCAAGTCTGCCTTTTCTTCTGCTCCCGTGCTCTCCAGACCTGACCCATCTAAACCCTTCCTATTGGAGGTAGATGCCTCCTCAGTGGGAGCTGGAGCGGTCCTTCTACAAAAAAATTCTTCCGGGCATGCTGTTACTTGTGGTTTTTTTTCTAGGACCTTCTCTCCGGCGGAGAGAAACTACTCCATCGGGGATCGAGAACTACTGGCCATTAAATTGGCGCTTGAGGAATGGAGGCATCTGCTGGAGGGATCAAAATTTCCAGTTATCATTTACACCGATCACAAGAATCTCTCCTATCTCCAGTCTGCCCAACGGCTGAACCCTCACCAGGCCAGGTGGTCGTTGTTCTTTGCCCGTTTTAACTTTGAAATTCATTTTCGCCCTGCCGACAAGAACATTAGGGCCGATGCCCTCTCTCGTTCCTCGGATGCCTCGGAAGTAGAGGTCTCTCCGCAACACATCATTCCTCCTGACTGTCTGATCTCCACTTCTCCAGCCTCCATCAGGCAAACTCCTCCAGGGAAGACCTTAGTTTCTCCACGCCAACGTCTCAGGATTCTCAAATGGGGACACTCCTCCCACCTCGCAGGCCATGCGGGCATCAAAAAGTCCTTGCAACTCATCTCTCGTTTCTATTGGTGGCCGACTGTGGAGACGGATGTTGTTGATTTTGTGCGGGCCTGTACTTTCTGTGCCCGGGATAAGACTCCTCGCCAGAAGCCTGCTGGTCTCCTTCATCCTCTGCCTGTCCCCGAACAGCCTTGGTCACTGATTGGTATGGACTTTATTACAGACTTACCCCCATCCCGTGGCAACACTGTTGTTTGGGTGGTCGTTGATCGATTTTCCAAGATGGCACATTTTATTCCTCTTCCTGGTCTTCCTTCAGCGCCTCAGTTGGCAAAACAATTTTTTGTACACATTTTTCGTCTTCACGGTTTGCCCACGCAGATCGTCTCGGATAGAGGCGTCCAATTCGTGTCTAAATTCTGGAGGGCCCTCTGTAAACAGCTCAAGATTAAATTAAACTTCTCTTCTTCTTATCATCCCCAATCCAATGGGCAAGTAGAAAGAATTAACCAGGTCCTGGGTGACTATTTACGGCATTTTGTTTCCTCCCGCCAGGATGACTGGGCAGACCTTCTACCATGGGCCGAATTCTCATACAACTTCAGAGTCTCTGAATCTTCTGCTAAGTCCCCATTTTTTGTGGTGTACGGCCGTCACCCTCTTCCCCCCCTCCCTACTCCCTTGCCCTCTGGTTTGCCCGCTGTGGATGAAGTGACTCGTGATCTTTCCACCATATGGAAAGAGACCCAAAATTCTCTTTTACAGGCTTCATTCCGCATGAAAAGGTTTGCCGATAAGTAAAGAAGAACTCCCCCCATTTTTGCTCCCGGAGACAAGGTATGGCTATCTTGGTCCTTTCAAAGTCTTGTGCCAGATTAATCCTGTCTCTTACAAACTCCTTCTTCCTCCTTCTCTTCGTATTCCCAATGCCTTCCATGTCTCTCTCCTTAAACCACTCATCATCAACCGTTTCTCTCCCAAACTTGTTTCTCCCACTCCTGTTTCCGGTTCTTCTGACGTCTTCTCCGTGAAGGAGATACTGGCCTCCAAGACGGTCAGAGGAAAAAAATTTTTTTGGGTGGATTGGGAAGGCTGTGGTCCAGAAGAGAGATCCTGGGAACCTGAGGACAACATCCTAGACAAAAGTCTGGTCCTCAGGTTCTCAGGCTCCAAGAAGAGGGGGAGACCCAAGGGGGGGTACTGTTACGCCGAGCGCTCCGGGTCCCCGCTCCTCCCCGGAGCGCTCGCAACATCCTCGCAATTGCAGCGCCCCGGTCAGACCTGCTGACCGGGTGTGCTGCGATACCTCTCCCAGCCGGGATGCGATTCGCGATGCGGGAGGCGCCCGCTCGCGATGCGCACCCCGGCTCCCGTACCTGATTCGCTCTCCGTCGGTCTTGTCCCGACGCGCGCGGCCCCGCTCCTTAGGGCGCGCGTGCGCCGGGTGTCTGCAATTTAAAGGGCCACTGCGCCACTGATTGGCGCAGTTGGCTTAATTAGTGTGTTCACCTGTGCACTCCCTATTTATACCTCACTTCCCCTGCACTCCCTCGCCGGATCTTGTTGCCTTTGTGCCAGTGAAAGCGTTTCCTTGTGTGTTCCTAGCCTGTGTTCCAGACCTCCTGCCGTTGCCCCTGACTACGATCCTTGCTGCCTGCCCCGACCTTCTGCTACGTCCGACCTTGCTCTTGTCTACTCCCTTGTACCGCGCCTATCTTCAGCAGTCAGAGAGGTTGAGCCGTTGCTGGTGGATACGACCTGGTTGCTACCGCCGCTGCAAGACCATCCCGCTTTGCGGCGGGCTCTGGTGAATACCAGTAGCAACTTAGAACCGGTCCACCAGCACGGTCCACGCCAATCCCTCTCTGGCACAGAGGATCCACCTCCTGCCAGCCGAATCGTGACACATATGTGTATCTATCTATCTCTCTCTCTCTTTGTCTCTCTCTCTCTCTCTCTCTCTCTCTCTATATATATATATATATATATATATATATATATATATATAGATATTGTGATGATTCCTCCTTGGGGATTAGCTCTGGGATCGTCCTGGTCACTTGCCACGTGACACGTTCCTCACAATAACACCAGAGACCACAGTTCCGCATACAAGTCTGGCTCCTCGCCAGATTTATTTCCACAGGTTGCAGGTAAAACAAAACATAGACAGGAACAAAATAAAGTCCTAGACCGTCTGGTCACTGACTACACATGTCAGCATGCCCTGACTACGAACTGGTGAGCTTCCCTCAGCCAGTTAAACATGTGTCTCCTGCAACCTGTTACTCACAGTTCACACCACTTCTTGGACCACTCGTAGCGCCTTCTACGTGTTACCTAAACAGGGTCTGTGTGTCTCCCCCTCTAACAGCCAGCATACTGTTTCCAAGGGAGAGCCCCAACTATTCTGATTCCTTTTCTTTTACACACACTTCCCCTTCCTGATACCTCATTAATCAGTCCACAGGTGGAGCATGCTCCAGAGTTAGCGAGGGAAATACAGCCTTTCCCTTGCCACACTGCCACAAATCCCCCCCCCTCCCCTCTGCTCAGACCACCGGGAAGGAGCTCTTTTATTCAAAAGGCAGAGTCCAACTTCCTTTTCTTTTCCTTGGTCAACTTTTGTCCCTCAGTTTCTGAAGTCCTTGACTTTTTTTTTCCGGATTTTTACCAGCCACCAATTGCAAGTCTCTCGGTCACACCTCTCCAGTACTAGGTTCTTCACCCTGGTGTGGGCAGGGTTCTTGAAATTAAGGAGAGAGAGGACCGATGCTTCTAACCTTTGTCTTCTTCTGGCTTGCCAGACCTCTGCCTCTGCTTCAGAGAATCTTTCGGTCTCAGTGGCTTCACCAACCACTGTCTTGTTCTCTGTAGCTTCAGAGGACCTCTGACACGGGTCCATCTCAGTTTCAACTATAGAGTACTTCCCACCTGGTTTCACCACAGTTTTGACTTCAGTGCTTTTCTCACATGGTTTCACCTCATCCCTTCCAGCTTTCTCTTCAGTGGCACCAGCTTCCTCATGTTTGGCTTCAGAGTCTTTGGCTCCTTCAGATTCTTGTATAGAATCAGCTTCTCCTACTGTTTGGCTCTTCTCAGGCTTACTCTTCTCTTCACCTGTAGCTTCAGTTGTGCCATTCTCTTTACTCATAGCTTTTGAGGTTGACTCTGGTTTAGCTTCTGCTTCAGAAGATTTCTCTGCCTCAGCATTACCTTCAGAATTTTTGGTCTGCTCAGGTTCAGAGGATTTCCCGCCTGACTCCTCCTTAGTCTCCACTTCAGAGGATTTCACACCAGGTTTCTGCTCAGTCCTAGCTTCAGGGAACTTCTTACAGGGCTTCACCTCAATCTTAGCATTAGAGGACTTTTTACCAGGCTTCAGAGAAAGCATCCCTGTATCCCGTAACTTCTGCCCCAGAAGCCTTTCTTGAGCCAATTCCCCCATAGCTTGGTCTCTGCTCTCTTTTAGGACTTCCTGGTCCTCTTCCTTTTTCTCACATTTTCGCTGCTTACACTGGAGCTTAGCGGACTTCATCCTCTCACTGTCAAGTAACTCTCTCAAGTCCCTGACAGTATCTTCCAAAGACAGCAATTGTTTCCTCAACTGTTCATTGTCCGCCAGAACAGCCACCTGCTCGTAGAGTGGCGCTCCCAGCAAAACCAAGGCAGCTACGTGGGACCTTCTGCGCATTTCGTTCTGCACTTCCAGGCTCTCTTTTAAGATCTTCATGTCATCTTCCAGCTTTATATATTTCAGCTGCTCACTCTTGAGTTTAGCAGAGTTCATCTTCTCACTGCCCAGCAACTGTTTCTTGGTTTTCTCTAACTCATTGATACATTTTCCACTCTCACCAATCTGTTCAGATAGATCTGAGATCTCCTGTTGCAAGTTCTTGTTTTCATGTTTCAGAGTCTCAACTTGTTTCAGGGCCTCCTCATACTGCTCACGGAGCAAGTCATTGTCATGACGAGCAGATTGAAGAGCATGTGCAAGGGCATTCTTCGCCTTGACTTCCTCCTCAAGTTGTCTCTTAGCTTTAGAGACTTTCTCCAGATTGCTGGCAAGAGCCTCAACTTCCATCTTCATTTCATTCTTCGTTTTTTCTATTTTTTTCATGGCTACCAGCCTAGCCTTGTGATCACTCCACAGAGCCTGATATGCACCATGTAGAAGACTCACTTCTTCTTCCTGGAATGACATCCGCTTGGCCAGACTCTCCACTTCACTCTCCTTGCTGGTCACAAGACCCTGGGAGAGGGACAGTTCATCCTGCAGAGCCACAAACTCACTTCTGTGGTGATCCATGACTTTTTCCAGCTGAAGCCTCGCTTCTTGCTCTTTCTTAAAGTCAGCAAGTGATTTGTCCTTCTCCTCTGTCAAGCAATGTACCTCTTTTTCTTTTTCCATCAACTTCACAGAAACCATCTGCAGGGTTTCTTCCAGATTCTGGATCTGCTCCAGTTTTTTTTCAAGGCCAGCTCGTCTTTTCCGAGACCTTTTACTGACAGCGGTCTCCTCACTCTCGCTGTTAGACCTTGAGACATCCTCTGGTCCTCTGTCAGACACTCGACCCAGCTCTTCTCCATCTCTAGATGAAGTCTCCCCCTTTTTCGGGGTTGTGGCCACTTGTGCCTCATTATTATCATCAACAACAGGTGCCACTGACACCTGGCCCTCTTCCTCTCCCACCACGTTGGCAACTCAGGAGACTCTTGCTAAACACTCCCGTCGGACTGGCAATCCCTTTGTGGTAAGTTTGTTCAATGACTCTGGGCACCAGCGAATCCGGGTGATTCCCAAACAGTTCCTCTGAACTGTCTCTTGGCTCCTTGGCCTTGACTTTTCTTTTGTCTTGTCACAGTCTCTTCATGGCCTGGAAAAAACTAGTAGGGCTCCTGGGTCTGCAACAATATGTGGTCCAGTGGTTCGACCTTCCTGGTTACGACCTCTCTCTAGTTCAGACACCACATCTTTTTCACCTGTCTGTGACCGTAAGTGCAGCCCCCCAGCTCCACCGGTACTCTTTTCCGGAGTTTTGGTTTCTCCACAGCCATCTCTGTAGCTTCTTTTCCAGTCACCTCTTTATCTTGACTCGCGGACTGTTCTTCAGCTCCCCTAGTGGTCTGGCACACTCCCACCTGAGATATACCTAGGGTCTGCTGACACTCCCCGTCCTTAGCCTCTGTGGAGTTACTGTCCCCTGCTATGTGGTGTAAATCAAGTGTTGTGAGCCTATCAGGTGTTCCTGCTCTAGTCACCTGACTATCTTCCCACAGCTGCGGAAAAAATGGAAAATCCTTCCCCAGCACTGCTTCATACTCTTAGGTAGGCTCAATTGCAACCTTATGACTTATGGTACCATAGGGAGTAGAAATACACACATTAACTGTTTTATAACCCCAGATACCGGCTTGTATATACACTACAGCAGGGTCTGGCTTTCTGCCGCTGGTCTTTACCAGAGTTATTACAAATTTTGGATCTAACAAAACCATCATCTTTTTACCTTCTATTTCCAGCTCACAAAGGTTTTCTTTTGTCCTGTGCGAGGTGGCGACAGTACTCTTTACATCGGAACACATTAACATAAGTGCTTCAAGAAAAACATTATCAGCCTGCATGGGTTCACAATATACAGCACCATTCACACAGTCCAGTAGAGACCCCCCCAGTCCTCACTACTTACGGAACCTTTGTGCGTGAACTCTGAGGTGCACTCTCAGCATCCCACAGCTGCCAGAAATATGGAAAGTCTCTGCCCAGTGCAATTTCCACTGTAAGTTCCGCACATACCTCCATCATATGGCTTACCAAAACATGTATCAAAGGTAATTTGAACAGTCTTACTGGGCTCCGGGCGGGACTTCACAAATGGAATTATTTCTGGCATAATCCGAGATACAGTCTGGCAACAATCCAAGTTCACCCACAGTGGGATTCCGCTGGGACTCACGGGACCTCGGCTTCATTCTGGCGACCACCGGTTGTGGCCCACTTCGGTTGCCCCCAGCAACGGCCTGCCGATGTCCTTTTTCCAGGAAAAAAATCTCGATCCGTTGCCCCGAGCAATGCTCCTCCACAGACTCGCTCACTCTCATACTTGGCTCGCTCGCTCGCATATCTGGCTTGCTCGCACGCATATCTGGCTCGCTCGCTTTCATATCTGGCTCGCTCGCTTTCATATCTGGCTCGCTCGCATGCTCTCATGTCTCGCTCGCTTGCTCTCACGTCTCGCTCGCTCTCATATCTGGCTCGCTCGCTCACAAATCTGGCTCGCTCGCTCTCATATCTGGCTCGCTCTCATATCTGGCTCGCTCGCTTGCTCTCATATCTGGCTCGCTCGCTCTCATGTCTGGCTCGCTCGCTCTCATATCTGGATTGCTCGCTTGCTCTCATATCTGGCTCGCTCGCTTGCTTCCTTGTCTGGCTCGCTCTCTTATCTGGCTCGCTCGCATATCTGGCTCGCTCGCTCTCACATCTGGCTTGCTAGCTTGCTCTCATATCTGGCTCGCTCGCTTGCTCTCTTGTTTGGTTCGCTCTCTTATCTGGCTCGCTCTCATATCTGGCTTGCTCGCTTGCTCTCATATCTGGCTCGCTCGCTTGCTCTCATATCTGGCTCACTCGCTTGCTCTCTTGTCTGGCTCGCTCTTCTATCTGGTTCGCTCTTCTATCTGGCAAGCTCGCTCTCACATCTGGCTCGCTCGTTTGCTCTCATATCTGGCTCGCTTGCGCTCTTGTCTGGCTCGCTCTCTTATCTGGCTGGCTCGCATATCTTGCTCGCTAGCTCTCACATCTGGCTCGCTCTCTTGTTCTCATATCTGGCTCGCTCGCTTGCTCTCTTGTCTGACTCGCTCTCTTGTCTGTCTCGCTCTCACATCTGGCTCGCTCGCTTGCTCTCATATCTGGCTCGCTTGCTCTCTTGTGTGGCTTGCTCTCTTATCTGGCTCGCTCGCTCTCATATCTGGCTCGCTCGCTTGCTCTCATGTCTGCCTCGCTCGCTCTCATATCTGGATCACTCGCTTGCTCTCATGTCTGGCTCGCTCGCTCTCTTATCTTGCTCGCTCGCTTGCTCTCTTGTCTGGTTCGCTCTCTTAACTGGCTCGGTCTCATATCTGGCTTGCTAGCTTGCTCTCATATCTGGCTCGCTCGCTTGCTCTCTTGTCTGTCTCGCTCTCTTTTATGGCTCGCTCGCATATCTGGCTCGCTCGCTCTCACATCTGGCTCGCTCGCTTGCTCTCTTGTCTGGCTCGCTCTCTTATCTGGCCCGCTTGAATATATGGCTCACTCGCTCTCACATCTGGCTGGCTCGCTTGCTCATATCTCGCTCTCTTATCTGGCTCATCTCATATCTGGCTTGATAGCTTGCTCTCATATATGGCTCGCTC
Source organism: Hyla sarda (assembly GCF_029499605.1). Taxonomy (NCBI): domain Eukaryota; kingdom Metazoa; phylum Chordata; class Amphibia; order Anura; family Hylidae; genus Hyla; species Hyla sarda. The sequence goes on from NW_026610718.1 coordinate 640,927, forward strand.
GCTTGCTCTCTTGTCTGTCTCGCTCTCTTTTATGGCTCACTCGCATATCTAGCTCGCTCGCTCTCACATCTGACTCGCTCGCTTGCTCTCTTGTCTGGCTCGCTCTCTTATCTGGCTCGCTCGCATATCTGGCTCGCTCGCTCTCATATCTTGCTCGCTCGCTCTCATATCTGGCTTGCTCACTTACTCTCATGCCTGGCTCGCTCGCTCTCATATCTGGCTCGCTCGCTTGCTCTCATGTCTGGCTCGCTCGCTCTCATATCTGGCTCGCTCGCTTGCTCTCTTGTCTGGTTCGCTCTCTTATCTGTCTCGCTCTCATATCTGACTTGCTCGCTTGCTCTCACATCTGTCTCACTCGCTTGCTCTCATATCTGGCTCGCTCGCTCGCTTGCTCTCTTGTCTTGCTCGCTCTCTTATCTGTCTCGCTCTCATATCTGAATTGCTCGCTTGCTCTCACATCTGGCTCACTCGCTTGCTCTCACATCTGGCTCGCTCGCTTGCTCTCATATCTGGCTTGCTCTCTTATCTGGCTTGCTCACTAGCATATCTGGCTCGCTCGCTTGCTCTCTTGTCTGGCTTGTTCTCTTATCTGGCTCGCTTGCTCTCATATCTGGCTCGCTCGCTCGCTTGCTCTCTTGTCTTGCTCGCTCTCTTATCTGTCTCGCTCTCATATCTGAATTGCTCGCTTGCTCTCACATCTGGCTCACTCGCTTGCTCTCACATCTGGCTCGCTCGCTTGCTCTCATATCTGGCTTGCTCTCTTATCTGGCTTGCTCACTAGCATATCTGGCTCGCTCGCTTGCTCTCTTGTCTGGCTTGTTCTCTTATCTGGCTCGCTCGCTCTCATATCTGGCTCGCTCGCTTGCTCTCTTATCTGGCTCATCTCATATCTGGCTTGCTAGCTTGCTCTCATATCTGGCTCGCTCGCTCTCATATCTGGCTCGCTCGCTTGGGCTCATGTCTGGCTCGCTCACTCTCATATCTGGCTCGCTCGCTTGCTCTCATGTCTGGCTCGCTCGCTCTCATATCTGGCTCGCTCGCTTGCTCTCATGTCTGGCTCGCTCGCTCTCAGATCTGGTTCGCTCGCTCGCTCTCTTAAATGGCTCGCTCGCTCGCATATCTGGCTCACTCGCTTGCTCTCATAACTAGCTCGCTCGCTTGCACTCTTGTCTGGCTCGCTCTCTTATCTGGCTCGCTCGCTTGCATATCTGGCTAGCTCGCTCTCATATCTGTCTCGCTCGCTTGCTCTCATGTCTGGCTCGCTCGCTCTCATATCTGGATCGCCCGCTCACATATCTGTCTCGCTCGCTTGCTCTCTTGTCTGGTTCGCTCTCTTATATGGCTCGCTCTCATATCTGGCTTGCTCGCTTGCACTCATATCTGGCTCGCTCGCCTGCTCTAATATCTGGCTCGCTCGCTTGCTCTCTTGTCTGGCTCGCTCTCTTATCTGGCTCGCTCGCATATCTGGCTCGCTCGCATATCTGGCTCGCTTGCTCTCACATCTGGTTTGCTCGCTTGTTCTCATATCTGGCTAGCTCATTTTCTCTTTTGCCTGGCTCACTCGCATATCTTATGTGGCTCGCTCGCATATTTGGCTAGCTCGCTCTCATATCTGGCTCGCTCGCTTGCTCTCTTGTCTGGTTCGCTCTCTTATTTGGCTTGCTCGCATATCTGGCTCGCTCGCTCTCACATCTGGCTCGCTCGCTTGCTCTCATATCTGGCTCGCTCGCTTGCTCTCTTGTCTGGCTCGCTCTCTTATTTGCTCGCTCTCATATCTGGCTCGCTCGCTCTCAAATCTGGCTCGCTCGCTTGCTCTCATATCTGGCTTGCTCGCTTGCTCTCATATCCGGCTCGCTCGCTTGCTCTCATATCTTGCTCCCTCGCTTGCTCTCTTGTCTGGCTCGCTCTCTTATCTGGCTCTCTCGCATATCTGGCTCGCTCGCTCTCACATCTAGCTGGCTCGCTTGCTCTCATATCTGGCTCGCTTGCTCTCTTGTCTGGCTCGCTCTCTTATCTGGCTCGCTCTTATATCTGCCTTGCTAGCTCGCTCTCATATCTGGCTCGCTCGCTTGCTCTCTTGTCTGTCTCGCTCTCTTTTATGGCTCGCTCGCATATCTGGCTAGCTTGCTCTCACATCTGGCTCGCTCGCTTGCTCTCTTGTCTGGCTCGCTCTCTTATCTGGCTCGCTCGCTCGCATATCTGGCTCGCTCGCTCTCATGTCTGGCTCGCTCGCTCTCATATCTGGCTTGCTCGCTTGCTCTCATATCTGGCCCGCTCGCTTACTCTCATATCTGGCTCGCTCGCTTGCTCACTTGTCTGGCTCACTCTCTTATCTGGCTCGCTCGCATATCTGGCTCGCTCGCTCTCAAATCTGGCTCGCTCGCTTGCTCTCATATCTGGCTTGCTCGCTTGCTCCCATATCTGGCTCGCTCGCTTGCTCTCATATCTGGCTCGCTCGCTTTTTCTCATATCTGGCTCGCTCGCTTGCTCTCTTGTCTGGCTCGCTCTCTTATCTGGCTCGCTCGCATATCTGGCTCGCTCGCTCTCAAATCTGGCTCGCTCGCTTGCTCTCATATTTGGCTAGCTCGCTTTCTCTCTTGTCTTGCTCGCTCTCATATCTGGCTCGCTCGCTCTCATATCTGGCTGGTTCGCTTGCTCTCATATCTGGCTCGCTCGCTTGCTCTCTTGTCTGGCTCACTCTCTTATCTGGCTTGCTCGCTAGCATATCTGGCTCGCACGCTTGCTCTCTTGTCTGGCTTGCTCTCTTATCTGTCTCGCTCTCACATCTGGCTCGCTCGCTTGCTCTCATATCTGGCTCGCTCGCTTGCTCTTTTGTCTGGCTCGCTCTCTTATCTGGCTTGCTCGCTAGCATATCTGGCGCGCACGCTTGCTCTCTTATCTGGCTCGCTCGCTCTCAGATCTGGTTCGCTCGCTCGCTCTCTTAAATGGCTCGCTCGCTCGCATATCTGGCTCACTCGCTTGCTCTCATAACTAGCTCGCTCGCTTGCACTCTTGTCTGGCTCGCTCTCTTATCTGGCTCGCTCGCTTGCATATCTGGCTAGCTCGCTCTCATATCTGTCTCGCTCGCTTGCTCTCATGTCTGGCTCGCTCGCTCTCATATCTGGATCGCTCGCTCACATATCTGTCTCGCTCGCTTGCTCTCTTGTCTGGTTCGCTCTCTTATATGGCTCGCTCTCATATCTGGCTTGCTCGCTTGCACTCATATCTGGCTCGCTCGCCTGCTCTAATATCTGGCTCGCTCGCTTGCTCTCTTGTCTGGCTCGCTCTCTTATCTGGCTCGCTCGCATATCTGGCTCGCTTGCTCTCACATCTGGTTTGCTCGCTTGTTCTCATATCTGGCTAGCTCATTTTCTCTTTTGCCTGGCTCACTCGCATATCTTATGTGGCTCGCTCGCATATTTGGCTAGCTCGCTCTCAAATCTGGCTCGCTCGCTTGCTCTCTTGTCTGGTTCGCTCTCTTATTTGGCTTGCTCGCATATCTGGCTCGCTCGCTCTCACATCTGGCTCGCTCGCTTGCTCTCATATCTGGCTCGCTCGCTTGCTCTCTTGTCTGGCTCGCTCTCTTATTTGCTCGCTCTCATATCTGGCTCGCTCACTCTCATATCTGGCTCGCTCGCTTGCTCTCATGTCTGGCTCGCTCGCTCTCATATCTGGCTCGCTCGCTTGCTCTCATGTCTGGCTCGCTCGCTCTCAGATCTGGTTCGCTCGCTCGCTCTCTTAAATGGCTCGCTCGCTCGCATATCTGGCTCACTCGCTTGCTCTCATAACTAGCTCGCTCGCTTGCACTCTTGTCTGGCTCGCTCTCTTATCTGGCTCGCTCGCTTGCATATCTGGCTAGCTCGCTCTCATATCTGTCTCGCTCGCTTGCTCTCATGTCTGGCTCGCTCGCTCTCATATCTGGATCGCCCGCTCACATATCTGTCTCGCTCGCTTGCTCTCTTGTCTGGTTCGCTCTCTTATATGGCTCGCTCTCATATCTGGCTTGCTCGCTTGCACTCATATCTGGCTCGCTCGCCTGCTCTAATATCTGGCTCGCTCGCTTGCTCTCTTGTCTGGCTCGCTCTCTTATCTGGCTCGCTCGCATATCTGGCTCGCTCGCATATCTGGCTCGCTTGCTCTCACATCTGGTTTGCTCGCTTGTTCTCATATCTGGCTAGCTCATTTTCTCTTTTGCCTGGCTCACTCGCATATCTTATGTGGCTCGCTCGCATATTTGGCTAGCTCGCTCTCATATCTGGCTCGCTCGCTTGCTCTCTTGTCTGGTTCGCTCTCTTATTTGGCTTGCTCGCATATCTGGCTCGCTCGCTCTCACATCTGGCTCGCTCGCTTGCTCTCATATCTGGCTCGCTCGCTTGCTCTCTTGTCTGGCTCGCTCTCTTATTTGCTCGCTCTCATATCTGGCTCGCTCGCTCTCAAATCTGGCTCGCTCGCTTGCTCTCATATCTGGCTTGCTCGCTTGCTCTCATATCCGGCTCGCTCGCTTGCTCTCATATCTTGCTCCCTCGCTTGCTCTCTTGTCTGGCTCGCTCTCTTATCTGGCTCTCTCGCATATCTGGCTCGCTCGCTCTCACATCTAGCTGGCTCGCTTGCTCTCATATCTGGCTCGCTTGCTCTCTTGTCTGGCTCGCTCTCTTATCTGGCTCGCTCTTATATCTGCCTTGCTAGCTCGCTCTCATATCTGGCTCGCTCGCTTGCTCTCTTGTCTGTCTCGCTCTCTTTTATGGCTCGCTCGCATATCTGGCTAGCTTGCTCTCACATCTGGCTCGCTCGCTTGCTCTCTTGTCTGGCTCGCTCTCTTATCTGGCTCGCTCGCTCGCATATCTGGCTCGCTCGCTCTCATGTCTGGCTCGCTCGCTCTCATATCTGGCTTGCTCGCTTGCTCTCATATCTGGCCCGCTCGCTTACTCTCATATCTGGCTCGCTCGCTTGCTCACTTGTCTGGCTCACTCTCTTATCTGGCTCGCTCGCATATCTGGCTCGCTCGCTCTCAAATCTGGCTCGCTCGCTTGCTCTCATATCTGGCTTGCTCGCTTGCTCCCATATCTGGCTCGCTCGCTTGCTCTCATATCTGGCTCGCTCGCTTTTTCTCATATCTGGCTCGCTCGCTTGCTCTCTTGTCTGGCTCGCTCTCTTATCTGGCTCGCTCGCATATCTGGCTCGCTCGCTCTCAAATCTGGCTCGCTCGCTTGCTCTCATATTTGGCTAGCTCGCTTTCTCTCTTGTCTTGCTCGCTCTCATATCTGGCTCGCTCGCTCTCATATCTGGCTGGTTCGCTTGCTCTCATATCTGGCTCGCTCGCTTGCTCTCTTGTCTGGCTCACTCTCTTATCTGGCTTGCTCGCTAGCATATCTGGCTCGCACGCTTGCTCTCTTGTCTGGCTTGCTCTCTTATCTGTCTCGCTCTCACATCTGGCTCGCTCGCTTGCTCTCATATCTGGCTCGCTCGCTTGCTCTTTTGTCTGGCTCGCTCTCTTATCTGGCTTGCTCGCTAGCATATCTGGCGCGCACGCTTGCTCTCTTATCTGGCTCGCTCGCTCTCAGATCTGGTTCGCTCGCTCGCTCTCTTAAATGGCTCGCTCGCTCGCATATCTGGCTCACTCGCTTGCTCTCATAACTAGCTCGCTCGCTTGCACTCTTGTCTGGCTCGCTCTCTTATCTGGCTCGCTCGCTTGCATATCTGGCTAGCTCGCTCTCATATCTGTCTCGCTCGCTTGCTCTCATGTCTGGCTCGCTCGCTCTCATATCTGGATCGCTCGCTCACATATCTGTCTCGCTCGCTTGCTCTCTTGTCTGGTTCGCTCTCTTATATGGCTCGCTCTCATATCTGGCTTGCTCGCTTGCACTCATATCTGGCTCGCTCGCCTGCTCTAATATCTGGCTCGCTCGCTTGCTCTCTTGTCTGGCTCGCTCTCTTATCTGGCTCGCTCGCATATCTGGCTCGCTTGCTCTCACATCTGGTTTGCTCGCTTGTTCTCATATCTGGCTAGCTCATTTTCTCTTTTGCCTGGCTCACTCGCATATCTTATGTGGCTCGCTCGCATATTTGGCTAGCTCGCTCTCAAATCTGGCTCGCTCGCTTGCTCTCTTGTCTGGTTCGCTCTCTTATTTGGCTTGCTCGCATATCTGGCTCGCTCGCTCTCACATCTGGCTCGCTCGCTTGCTCTCATATCTGGCTCGCTCGCTTGCTCTCTTGTCTGGCTCGCTCTCTTATTTGCTCGCTCTCATATCTGGCTCGCTCGCTCTCAAATCTGGCTCGCTCGCTTGCTCTCATATCTGGCTTGCTCGCTTGCTCTCATATCCGGCTCGCTCGCTTGCTCTCATATCTTGCTCCCTCGCTTGCTCTCTTGTCTGGCTCGCTTTCTTATCTGGCTCTCTCGCATATCTGGCTCGCTCGCTCTCACATCTAGCTGGCTCGCTTGCTCTCATATCTGGCTCGCTTGCTCTCTTGTCTGGCTCGCTCTCTTATCTGGCTCGCTCTTATATCTGCCTTGCTAGCTCGCTCTCATATCTGGCTCGCTCGCTTGCTCTCTTGTCTGTCTCGCTCTCTTTTATGGCTCGCTCGCATATCTGGCTAGCTTGCTCTCACATCTGGCTCGCTCGCTTGCTCTCTTGTCTGGCTCGCTCTCTTATCTGGCTCGCTCGCTCGCATATCTGGCTCGCTCGCTCTCATGTCTGGCTCGCTCGCTCTCATATCTGGCTTGCTCGCTTGCTCTCATATCTGGCCCGCTCGCTTACTCTCATATCTGGCTCGCTCGCTTGCTCACTTGTCTGGCTCACTCTCTTATCTGGCTCGCTCGCATATCTGGCTCGCTCGCTCTCAAATCTGGCTCGCTCGCTTGCTCTCATATCTGGCTTGCTCGCTTGCTCCCATATCTGGCTCGCTCGCTTGCTCTCATATCTGGCTCGCTCGCTTTTTCTCATATCTGGCTCGCTCGCTTGCTCTCTTGTCTGGCTCGCTCTCTTATCTGGCTCGCTCGCATATCTGGCTCGCTCGCTCTCAAATCTGGCTCGCTCGCTTGCTCTCATATTTGGCTAGCTCGCTTTCTCTCTTGTCTTGCTCGCTCTCATATCTGGCTCGCTCGCTCTCATATCTGGCTGGTTCGCTTGCTCTCATATCTGGCTCGCTCGCTTGCTCTCTTGTCTGGCTCACTCTCTTATCTGGCTTGCTCGCTAGCATATCTGGCTCGCACGCTTGCTCTCTTGTCTGGCTTGCTCTTATCTGTCTCGCTCTCACATCTGGCTCGCTCGCTTGCTCTCATATCTGGCTCGCTCGCTTGCTCTTTTGTCTGGCTCGCTCTCTTATCTGGCTTGCTCGCTAGCATATCTGGCTCGCACGCTTGCTCTCTTATCTTGCTCGATCGCTCTCATATATGGCTCGCTTGCTCTCATGTCTGGCTCGCTCGCTTTCATATCTGGCTTTCTGGCTTGCTCTCTTGTCTGGCTCGCTCTCTTATCTGGCTTGCTCGCATATCTGGCTCGCTCGCTCTCACATCTGGCTGGCTCGCTTGCTCTCATTTCTGGCTGGCTCGCTTGCTCTCATATCTGGCTCGCTCGCTTGCTCTCTTGTCTGTCTCGCTCTCTTTTATGGCTCGCTCGCATATCTGGCTCGCTCGCTCTCAAATCTGGCTCGCTCGCTTGCTCTCATATCTGGCTTGCTCGCTTGCTCTCATATCCGGCTCGCTCGCTTGCTCTCATATCTGGCTCGCTCGCTTGCTCTCTTGTCTGGCTCGCTCTGTTATCTGGCTCGCTCGCATATCTGGCTCGCTCGCTCTCAAATCTGGCTCGCTCGCTTGCTCTCATATCTGGCTTGCTCGCTTGCTCTCAAATCTGGCTCGCTCGCTTGCTCTCATATCTGGCTAGCTCGCTTGCTCTCTTGTCTTGATCGCTCACTTATCTGGCTCGCTCGCTCTCATATCTGGCTGGCTCGCTTGCTCTCATATCTGGCTGGCTCGCTTGCTCTCTTGTCTGGCTCGCTCTCTTATCTGGCTAGCTCGCTAGCATATCTGGCTCGCACGCTTGCTCTCTTGTCTGGCTTGCTCTCTTATCTGGCTCGCTCGCTCTCATATCTGGCTCGCACGCTTGCTCTCTTGTCTGGCTTGCTCTCTTATCCGGCTTGCTCGCTCTCATATCTGGCTCGCTCGCTTGCTCTCATGTCTGGCTCGCTCTCATATCTCGCTTTCTCGCTTGCTCTCTTGTCTGGCTCGCTCTTTTATCTCGCTCGCTCTCATACCTGGCTCGCTCGCTCTCACATCTAGCTGGCTCCCTTGCTCTCATATCTGGCTCGCTTGCTCTCTTGTCTGGCTCGCTTTCTTATCTGGCTCGCTCTTATATCTGCCTTGCTAGCTCGCTCTCATATCTGGCTCGCTCGCTTGCTCTCTTGTCTGTCTCGCTCTCTTTTATGGCTCGCTCGCATATCTGGCTCCCTTGCTCTCACATCTGGCTCGCACGCTTGCTCTCTTGTCTGGCTCGCTCTCTTATCTGGCTCGCTCGCTCGCATATCTGGCTCGCTCGCTCTCTTGTCTGGCTCGCTCGCTCTCATCTGGCTTGCTCGCTTGCTCTCATATCTGGCTTGCTCGCTTGCTCTCATATCTGGCTCGCTCGCTTGCTCTCATATCTGGCTCGCTCGCTTGTTCTCATATCTGGCTCGCTCGCTTGCTCTCTTGTCTGGCTCGCTCTCTTATCTGGCTCGCTCGCATATCTGGCTCGCTCGCTCTCATATCTGGCTCGCTCGCTTGCTCTCATATTTGGCTAGCTCTCTTTCTCTCTTGTCTGGCTCGCTCTCTTACCTGGCTCGCTCGCTCTCATATCTGGCTGGTTCGCTTGCTCTCATATCTGGCTCGCTCGCTTGCTCTCTTGTCTGGCTCACTCTCTTATCTGGCTCGCTCGCTAGCATATCTGGCTTGCACGCTTGCTCTTTTGTCTGGCTTGCTCTCTTATCTGGCTCGCTCGCTCTCATATCTGGCTCGCTTGCTTGCTCTCATATCTGGCTCGCTCGCTTGCTCTCTTGTCTGGCTCGCTCTCTTATCTGGCTCGCTCACATATCTGGCTCGCTCGCTCTCACATCTAGCTGGCTCGCTTGCTCTCATATTTGGCTCGCTCGCTTGCTCTCTTGTCTGGCTCGCTCTCTTATCTGGCTCGCTCTCATATCTGGCTTGCTAGCTTGCTCTGATATCTGGCTCCCTCGCTTGCTCTCTTGTCTGTCTCGCTCGCTTGCTCTCATATCTGGCTCGCTCGCTTTTTCTCATATCTGGCTCGCTCGCTTGCTCTCTTGTCTGGCTCGCTCTCTTCTCTGGCTCGCTCGCATATCTGGCTCGCTCGCTCTCTTGTCTGGCACGCTCACTTGCTCTCATATTTGGCTAGCTCGCTTTCTCTCTTGTCTTGCTCACTCTCATATCTGGCTCGCTCGCTCTCATATCTGGCTGGTTCGCCTACTCTCATATCTGGCTCGCTCGCTTGCTCTCTTGTCTGGCTCGCTCTCTTATCTGGCTTGCTCGCTAGCATATCTGGCTCGCACGCTTGCTCTCTTGTCTGGCTTGCTCTCTTATCTGTCTCGCTCTCACATCTGGCTCGCTCGCTTGCTCTCATATCTGGCTCGCTCGCTTGCTCTCTTGTCTGGCTCGCTCTCTTATCTGGCTTGCTCGTTAGCATATCTGGCTCGCACGCTTGCTCTCTTGTCTGGCTTGCTCTCTTATCTGGCTCGATCGCTCTCATATCTGGCTCGCTCGCTTGCTCTCATGTCTGGCTCGCTCGCTCTCATATCTGGCTTTCTCACTTGCTCTTTTGTATGGTTGCTCTCTTATCTGGCTCGCTCTCATATCTGGCTCGCTCGCTTGTTCTCATATCTGGCTCGCTCGCTTGCTCTCTTGTCTGGCTCGCTCTCTTATCTGGCTCGCTCGCATATCTGGCTCGCTCGCTCTCATATCTGGCTCGCTCGCTTGCTCTCATATTTGGCTAGCTCTCTTTCTCTCTTGTCTTGCTCGCTCTCTTATCTGGCTCGCTCGCTCTCATATCTGGCTGGTTCGCTTGCTCTCATATCTGGCTCGCTCGCTTGCTCTCTTGTCTGGCTCGCTCTCTTATCTGGCTTGCTCGCTAGCATATCTGGCTTGCACGCTTGCTCTCTTGTCTGGCTTGCTCTCTTATCTGGCTCGCTCGCTCTCATATCTGGCTCGCTTGCTTGCTCTCATATCTGGCTCGCTCGCTTGCTCTCTTGTCTGGCTCGCTCTCTTATCTGGCTCGCTCACATATCTGGCTCGCTCGCTCTCACATCTAGCTGGCTCGCTTGCTCTCATATTTGGCTTGCTCGCTTGCTCTCTTGTCTGGCTCGCTCTCTTATCTGGCTCGCTCTCATATCTGGCTTGCTCGCTTGCTCTCATATCTGGCTCGCTCGCTTGCTCTCTTGTCTGGCTCGCTCTCTTATTTGCTCGCTCGCCTATCTGGCTCGCTCGCTCTCACATCTGGCTCGCTCGCTTGCTCTCATATCTGGCTTGCTCGCTTGCTCTCTTGTCTGGCTCGCTCTCTTATCAGGCTCGCTCGCATATCTGGCTCGCTCGCTCTCACATCTGGCTCACTCGCTTGCTCTCATATCTGGCTTGCTCGCTTGCGCTCTTGTCTGGCTCGCTCGCATATCTGGATCACTCGCTTGCTCTCATATCTGGCTCGCTCGCTTGCGCTCATGTCTGGCTCGCTCACTCTCATATCTGGCTCGCTCGCTTGCTCTCATATCTGGCACGCTCGCTTGCTCTCTTGTCTGGCTCGCTCTCTTATCTGGCTCGCTCGCATATCTGGCTCGCTCGCTCTCACATCTGGCTGGCTTGCTTGCTCTCATATCTGGCTCGCTCGCTTGCTCTCATATCTGGCTCGCTCGCTTGCTCACTTGTCTGGTTCGCTCTCATATCTGGCTTGCTAGCTTGCTCTCATATCTGGCTCTCTCGCTTGCTCTCTTGTCTGTCTCGCTCTCTTTTATGGCTCGCTTGCATATCTGGCTTGCTTGCTCTCAAATCTGGCTCGCTCGCTTGCTCTCATATCTGGCTTGTTCGCTTGCTCTCATATCTGGCTCGCTCGCTTGCTCTCTTGTCTGGCTCGCTCTCTTATCTGGCTCGCTCGCATATCTGGCTCGCTCGCTCTCAAATCTGGCTCGCTCGCTTGCTCTCATATCTGGCTAGCTCGCTTGCTCTCTTGTCTGGCTCGCTCTCTTATCTGGCTCGCTCGCATATCTGGCTCGCTCGCTCTCACATCTGGCTGGCTCGCTTGCTCTCATTTCTGGCTGGCTCGCTTGCTCTCATTTCTGGCTCGCTTGCTTGCTCTCATATCTGGCTCGCTCGCTTGCTCTCATATCTGGCTCGCTCGCTTGCTCTCTTGTCTGGCTCGCTCTCTTATCTGGCTAGCTCGCATACCTGGCTCGCTCGCTCTCACATCTAGCTGGCTCGCTTGCTCTCATATCTGGCTCGCTCACTTGCTCTCTTGTCTGGCTCGCTCTCTTATCTGGCTCGCTCTCATATCTGGCTTGCTCTCATATCTGGCTCGCTCGCTTGCTCTCGTCTGTCTTGCTCTCTTTTATGGCTCGCTCGCATATCTGGCTCGCTCGCTCTCACATCTGGCTCGTTCGCTTGCTCTCTTGTCTGGCTCGCTCTCTTATCTGGCTCGCTCTCTCGCATATCTGGCTCGCTCGCTCTCATGTCTGGCTGGCTCGCTCGCTCTCATATCTTGCTTGCTCGCTTGCTCTCATATCTGGCTCGCTCGCTATCTCTCATATCTGGCTCGCTCGCTTGCTCTCTTGTCTGGCTCGCTCTCTTATCTGGCTCGCTCGCATATCTGGCTCGCTCACTTGCTCTCAAATCTGGCTCGCTCGCTTGCTCTCATATGTGGCTTGCTCTCTTGTCTGTCTCGCTCTCTTTTATGGCTCGCTCGCTCTCACATCTGGCTCGCTCGCTTGCTCTCTTGTCTGGCTCGCTCTCTTATATGGCTCGCTCGCTCGCATATCTGGCTCGCTCGCTCTCATGTCTGGCTCGCTCGCTCTCATATCTGGCTTGCTCGCTTGCTCTCATATCTGGCTCGATTGCTATCTCTCATATCTGGCTCGCTTGTTTGCTTTCTTGTCTGGCTCGCTCTCTTATCTGGCTCGCTCGAATATCTGTCTCGCTCGCTTTCTCTTATATCTGGCTTGCTCCCAAATCTGGCTCGCTCGCTTGCTCTCATATCTGGCTTGCTCTCTTGCTCTCATATCTGGCTCGCTCTCTTATATGGCTTGCTCGCATATCTGGCTCGCTCGCTCTCACATCTGGCTGGCTTGCTTGCTCTCATATCTGGCTCGCTCGCTTGCTCTCATATCTGGCTCGCTCGCTTGCTGTCTTGTCTGGCTCGCTCTCTTTTATGGCTCGCTCGCTCTCAAATCTGTCTCGCTCGCTTGCTCTCATATCTGGCTTGCTCGCTTTCTCTCATATCCGGCTCGCTCGCTTGTTCTCATATCTGGCTCGCTCGCTTGCTCTCTTGTCTGGCTCGCTCTCTTATCTGGCTCGCTCGCATATCTGGCTTGCTCGCTCTCAAATCTGGCTCGCTCGCTTGCTCTCATATCTGGCTAGCTCGCTTGCTCTCTTGTCTTGCTCGCTCTCTTATCTGGCTCGCTCGCTCTCATATCTGGCTGGCTCGCTTGCTCTCATATCTGGCTCGCTCGCTTGCTCTCTTGTCTGGCTCGCTCTCTTATCTGGTTTGCTCGCTAGCATTTCTGGCTCGCACGCTTGCTCTCTTGTCTGGCTTGCTCTCTTATCTGGCTCGCTCGCTTTCATATCTGGCTCGCTCACTTGCTCTCATGTCTGGCTCGCTTGCTTGCTCTCATGTCTGGTTCGCTCGCTCTCATATCTGGCTTTCTCGCTTGCTCTCTTGTCTGGCTCGCTCTCTTATCTGGCTCGCTCGCATATCTGGCTCGCTCGCATATCTGGAGCGCTCGCTCTCACATCTGGCTGGCTCGCTTGCTCTAATTTCTGGCTGGCTCGCTTGCTCTCATATCTGGCTCGCTCGCTTGCTCTCTTGTCTGTCTCACTCTCTTTTATGGCTCGTTTGCATAACTGGCTCGCTCGCTTGCTCTCATATCTGGCTTGCTAGCTCACTCTCATATCTGGCTTGCTCGCTTGCTCTCATATTCGGCTCGCTCGCTTGCTCTCATATCTGGCTCGCTCGCTTGCTCTCTTGTCTGGCTCGCTCTCTTAACTGGCTCGCTCGCATATCTTGCTCGCTTGCTCTCAAATCTGGCTCGCTCGCTTGCTCTCATATCTGGCTAGCTCGCTTGCTCTCTTGTCTTGCTCGCTCTCTTATCTGGCTCGCTCGCTCTCATATCTGGCTGGCTCGCTTGCTCTCATATCTGGCTCGCTCGCTTGCTCTCATGTCTGGCTCGCTCTCATATCTGGCTTTCTCGCTTGCTCTCTTGTCTGGCTCGCTCTCTTATCTGGCTCGCTCGCATACCTGGCTCGCTCGCTCTCACATCTAGCTGGCTCGCTTGCTCTCATATCTGGCTCGCTTGCTCTCTTGTCTGGCTTGCTCTCTTATCTGGCTCGCTCTTATATCTGCCTTGCTAGCTCGCTCTCATATCTGGCTCGCTCGCTTGCTCTCTTGTCTGTCTCGCTCTCTTTTATGGCTCGCTCGCATATCTGGCTAGCTTGCTCTCACATCTGGCTCGCTCGCTTGCTCTCTTGTCTGGCTCGCTCTCTTATCTGGCTCGCTCGCTCGCATATCTGGCTCGCTCGCTCTCATGTCTGGCTCGCTTCGCTCTCATATCTGGCTTGCTCGCTTGCTCTCATATCTGGCTCGCTCGCTTACTCTCATATCTGGCTCGCTCGCTTGCTCTCTTGTCTGGCTCACTCTCTTATCTGGCTCGCTCGCATATCTGGCTCGCTCGCTCTCAAATCTGGCTTGCTCGCTTGCTCTCATATCTGGCTTGCTCGCTTGCTCTCATATCTGGCTCGCTCGCTTGCTCTCATATCTGGCTCGCTCGCTTTTTCTCATATCTGGCTCGCTCGCTTGCTCTCTTGTCTGGCTCGCTCTCTTCTCTGGCTCGCTCGCATATCTGGCTCGCTCGCTCTCAAATCTGGCTTGCTCGCTTGCTCTCATATCTGGCTTGCTCGCTTGCTCTCATATCTGGCTCGCTCGCTTGCTCTAATATCTGGCTCGCTCGCTTGCTCTCATATTTGGCTAGCTCGCTTTCTCTCTTGTCTTGCTCGCTCTCATATCTGGCTCGCTCGTTCTCATATCTGGCTGGTTCGATTGCTCTCATATCTGGCTCGCTCGCTTGCTCTCTTGTCTGGCTCGCTCTCTTATCTGGCTTGCTCGCTAGCATATCTGGCTCGCACGCTTGCTCTCTTGTCTGGCTTGCTCTCTTATCTGTCTCGCTCTCACATCTGGCTCGCTCGCTTGCTCTCATATCTGGCTCGCTCACTTGCTCTCTTGTCTGGCTCGCTCTCTTATCTGGCTTGCTCGCTAGCATATCTGGCTCGCACGCTTGCTCTCTTATCTGGCTCGATCGCTCTCATATCTGGCTCGCTCGCTTGCTCTCATGTCTGGCTCGCTCGCTTGCTCTCATATCTGGCTCGCTCGCTTGCTCTCTTATCTGGCTCGATCGCTCTCATATCTGGCTCGCTCGCTTGCTCTCATATCCGGCTCGCTCGCTTGCTCTCATATCTGGCTCGCTCGCTTGCTCTCTTGTCTGGGTCGCTCTCTTATCTGGCTCGCTCTCATATCTGGCTCGCTTGCTCTCCTGTCTGGCTCGCTCTGTTATCGGGCTCGCTCTTATATCTGCCTTGCTAGCTCGCTCTCATATCTGGCTCGCTCGCTTGCTCTCTTGTCTGTCTCGCTCTCTTTTATGGCTCGCTCGCATATCTGGCTAGCTTGCTCTCACATCTGGCTCGCTCGCTTGCTCTCTTGTCTGGCTCGCTCTCTTATCTGGCTCGCTCGCTCGCATATCTGGCTCGCTCGCTCTCATATCTGGCTTGCTCGCTTGCTCTCATATCTGGCTCGCTCGCTTACTCTCATATCTGGCTCGCTCGCTTGCTCTCTTGTCTGGCTTGCTCTCTTATCTGTCTCGCTCTCACATCTGGCTCGCTCGCTTGCTCTCATATCTGGCTCGCTCGCTTGCTCTTTTGTCTGGCTCGCTCTCTTATCTGGCTTGCTCGCTAGCATATCTGGCTCGCACGCTTGCTCTCTTATCTGGCTCGATCGCTCTCATATCTGGCTCGCTCGCTTGCTCTCATGTCTGGCTCGCTCGCTCTCATATCTGGCTTTCTCGCTTGCTCTCTTGTCTGGCTCGCTCTCTTATCTGGCTCGCTCTCATACCTGGCTCGCACGCTCTCACATCTAGCTGTCTCCCTTGCTCTCATATCTGGCTCGCTTGCTCTCTTGTCTGGCTCGCTTTCTTATCTGGCTCGCTCTTATATCTGCCTTGCTAGCTCGCTCTCATATCTGGCTCGCTCGCTTGCTCTCTTGTCTGGCTCGCTCTCTTTTATCGCTCGCACGCATATCTGGCTCCCATGCTCTCACATCTGGCTCGCTCGCTTGCTCTCTTGTCTGGCTCGCTCTCTTATCTGGCTCGCTCGCTCGCATATCTGGCTCGCTCGCTCTCATGTCTGGCTCGCTCGCTCTCATATCTGGCTTGCTCGCTTGCTCTCATATCTGGCTTGCTCGCTTGCTCTCATATCTGGCTCGCTCGCTTGTTCTCATATCTGGCTCGCTCGCTTGCTCTCTTGTCTGGCTCGCTCTCTTATCTGGCTCGCTCGCATATCTGGCTCGCTCGCTTTCATATCTGGCTGGTTCGCTTGCTCTCATATCTGGCTCGCTCGCTTGCTCTCCTGTCTGGCTCGCTCTCTTATCTGGCTTGCTCGCTAGCATATCTGGCTTGCACGCTTGCTCTTTTGTCTGGCTTGCTCTCTTATCTGGCTCGCTCGCTCTCATATCTGGCTCGCTCGCTTGCTCTCATATCTGGCTCGCTCGCTTGCTCTCTTGTCTGGCTCGCTCTCTTATCTGGCTCGCTCACATATCTGGCTCGCTCGCTCTCACATCTAGCTGGCTCGCTTGCTCTCATATTTGGCTCGCTCGGTTGCTCTCTTGTCTGGCTCGCTCTCTTATCTGGCTCGCTCTCATATCTGGCTTGCTAGCTTGCTCTCATATCTGGCTCGCTCGCTTGCTCTCTTGTCTGTCTCGCTCTCTTTTATGGCTCGCTCGCATATCTGGTTCGCTCGCTCTCATATCTTACTCGCTCCGTCTCATGTCTGGCTCGCTCGCTCTCATATCTGGCTTGCTCGCTTGCTCTCATATCTGGCTCGTTCGCTTGCTCTCTTGTCTGGCTCGCTCTCTTATCTGGCTCGCTCGCATATCTTGCGCGCTCACTCTCAAATCTGGCTCGCTTGCTTGCTCTCATATCTGGCTAGCTCGCTTGCTCTCATATGTGGCTCTCTTGCTCTCATATCTGGCTCGCTTGCTTGCTTAATTGTCTGGCTCGCTCTCTTATCTGGCTAGCTCTCTCTCATATCTGGCTTGCTCGCTGCTCTCTTGTCTGGCTCGCTCTCTTATCTGGCTCGCTCGCATATCTTGCTCGCTCGCTCTCACATCTGGCTCGCTCGCTTGCTCTCAAATGTGGCTAGCTCGCTTGCTCTCTTGTCTTGCTCGCTCTCTTATCTGGCTCGCTCGCTCTTATATCTGGCTGGCTCGCTTGCTCTCATATCTGGCTCGCTCGCTTGCTCTCTTGTCTGGCTCGCTCTCTTATCTGGTTTGCTCGCTAGCATATCTGGCTCGCACGCTTGCTCTCTTGTCTGGCTTGCTCTCTTATCTGGCTTGCTCGCTTTCATATCTGGCTCGCTCGCTTGCTCTCATGTCTGGCTCGCTCGCTTGTTCTCATGTCTGGCTCGCTCGCTCTCATATCTGGCTTTCTCGCTTGCTCTCTTGTCTGGCTCGCTCTCTTATCTGGCTTGCTCGCATATCTGGCTCGCTCGCATATCTGGCTCGCTCGCTCTCACATCTGGCTGGCTCGCTTGCTCTCATTTCTGGCTGGCTCGCTTGCTCTCATATCTGGCTCGCTCGCTTGCTCTCTTGTCTGGCTCGCTCGCATATCTGGCTTGCTCGCTTTCAAATCTGGCTCGCTCGCTTACTCTCATATCTGGCTCGCTCGCTCGCTCTCTTGTCTGGCTCACTCTCTTATCTGGCTCGCTCGCATATCTAGCTCGCTCGCTCTCAAATCTGGCTCGCTCGCTTGCTCTCATATCTGGCTTGCTCGCTTGCTCTCATATCTGGCTCGCTCGCTTGCTCTCATATCTGGCTCGCTCGCTTGTTCTCATATCTGGCTTGCTCGCTTGCTCTCTTGTCTGGCTCGCTCTCTTATCTGGCTCGCTCGCATATCTGGCTCGCTCGTTCTCATATCTGGCTCGCTCGCTTGCTCTCATATTTGGCTAGCTCTCTTTCTTTCTTGTCTTGCTCGCTCTCTTATCTGGCTCGCTCGCTCTCATATCTGGCTGGTTCGCTTGCTCTCATATCTGGCTCGCTCGCTTGCTCTCTTGTTTGGCTCACTCTCTTATCTGGCTCGCTCGCTAGCATATCTGGCTTGCACGCTTGCTCTTTTGTCTGGCTTGCTCTCTTATCTGGCTCGCTCGCTCTCATAT
Organism: Hyla sarda; assembly: GCF_029499605.1. Taxonomy (NCBI): domain Eukaryota; kingdom Metazoa; phylum Chordata; class Amphibia; order Anura; family Hylidae; genus Hyla; species Hyla sarda. The sequence continues at coordinate 658,580 of NW_026610718.1, forward strand.
CTGGCTCGCTTGCTTGCTCTCATATCTGGCTCGCTCGCTTGCTCTCTTGTCTGGCTCGCTCTCTTATCTGGCTCGCTCACATATCTGGCTCGCTCGCTCTCACAGCTAGCTGGCTCGCTTGCTCTCATATTTGGCTCGCTCGCTTGCTCTCTTGTCTGGCTCGCTCTCTTATCTGGCTCGCTCTCATATCTGGCTTGCTAGCTTGCTCTGATATCTGGCTCCCTCGCTTGCTCTCTTGTCTGTCTCGCTCGCTTGCTCTCATATCTGGCTCGCTCGCTTTTTCTCATATCTGGCTCGCTCGCTTGCTCTCTTGTCTGGCTCGCTCTCTTCTCTGGCTCGCTCGCATATCTGGCTCGCTCGCTCTCTTGTCTGGCACGCTCACTTGCTCTCATATTTGGCTAGCTCGCTTTCTCTCTTGTCTTGCTCACTCTCATATCTGGCTCGCTCGCTCTCATATCTGGCTGGTTCGCCTACTCTCATATCTGGCTCGCTCGCTTGCTCTCTTGTCTGGCTCGCTCTCTTATCTGGCTTGCTCGCTAGCATATCTGGCTCGCACGCTTGCTCTCTTGTCTGGCTTGCTCTCTTATCTGTCTCGCTCTCACATCTGGCTCGCTCGCTTGCTCTCATATCTGGCTCGCTCGCTTGCTCTCTTGTCTGGCTCGCTCTCTTATCTGGCTTGCTCGTTAGCATATCTGGCTCGCACGCTTGCTCTCTTGTCTGGCTTGCTCTCTTTTCTGGCTCGATCGCTCTCATATCTGGCTCGCTCGCTTGCTCTCATGTCTGGCTCGCTCGCTCTCATATCTGGCTTTCTCACTTGCTCTCTTGTATGGTCGCTCTCTTATCTGGCTCGCTCTCATATCTGGCTCGCTCGCTTGTTCTCATATCTGGCTCGCTCGCTTGCTCTCTTGTCTGGCTCGCTCTCTTATCTGGCTCGCTCGCATATCTGGCTCGCTCGCTCTCATATCTGGCTCGCTCGCTTGCTCTCATATTTGGCTAGCTCTCTTTCTCTCTTGTCTTGCTCGCTCTCTTATCTGGCTCGCTCGCTCTCATATCTGGCTGGTTCGCTTGCTCTCATATCTGGCTCGCTCGCTTGCTCTCTTGTCTGGCTCGCTCTCTTATCTGGCTTGCTCGCTAGCATATCTGGCTTGCACGCTTGCTCTCTTGTCTGGCTTGCTCTCTTATCTGGCTCGCTCGCTCTCATATCTGGCTCGCTTGCTTGCTCTCATATCTGGCTCGCTCGCTTGCTCTCTTGTCTGGCTCGCTCTCTTATCTGGCTCGCTCACATATCTGGCTCGCTCGCTCTCACATGTAGCTGGCTCGCTTGCTCTCATATTTGGCTTGCTCGCTTGCTCTCTTGTCTGGCTCGCTCTCTTATCTGGCTCGCTCTCATATCTGGCTTGCTCGCTTGCTCTCATATCTGGCTCGCTCGCTTGCTCTCTTGTCTGGCTCGCTCTCTTATTTGCTCGCTCGCCTATCTGGCTCGCTCGCTCTCACATCTGGCTCGCTCGCTTGCTCTCATATCTGGCTTGCTCGCTTGCTCTCTTGTCTGGCTCGCTCTCTTATCAGGCTCGCTCGCATATCTGGCTCGTTTGCTCTCACATCTGGCTCACTCGCTTGCTCTCATATCTGGCTTGCTCGCTTGCGCTCTTGTCTGGCTCGCTCGCATATCTGGATCACTCGCTTGCTCTCATATCTGGCTCGCTCGCTTGCGCTCATGTCTGGCTCGCTCACTCTCATATCTGGCTCGCTCGCTTGCTCTCATATCTGGCACGCTCGCTTGCTCTCTTGTCTGGCTCGCTCTCTTATCTGGCTCGCTCGCATATCTGGCTCGCTCGCTCTCACATCTGGCTGGCTTGCTTGCTCTCATATCTGGCTCGCTCGCTTGCTCTCATATCTGGCTCGCTCGCTTGCTCACTTGTCTGGTTCGCTCTCATATCTGGCTTGCTAGCTTGCTCTCATATCTGGCTCTCTCGCTTGCTCTCTTGTCTGTCTCGCTCTCTTTTATGGCTCGCTTGCATATCTTTCTTGCTTGCTCTCAAATCTGGCTCGCTCGCTTGCTCTCATATCTGGCTTGTTCGCTTGCTCTCATATCCGGCTCGCTCGCTTGCTCTCATATCTGGCTCGCTCGCTTGCTCTCTTGTCTGGCTCGCTCTCTTATCTGGCTCGCTCTCTTATCTGGCTCGCTCGCATATCTGGCTCGCTCGCTCTCAAATCTGGCTCGCTCGCTTGCTCTCATATCTGGCTAGCTCGCTTGCTCTCTTGTCTGGCTCGCTCTCTTATCTGGCTCGCTCGCATATCTGGCTCGCTCGCTCTCACATCTGGCTGGCTCGCTTGCTCTCATTTCTGGCTGGCTCGCTTGCTCTCATTTCTGGCTCGCTCGCTTGCTCTCATATCTGGCTCGCTCGCTTGCTCTCATATCTGGCTCGCTCGCTTGCTCTCTTGTCTGGCTCGCTCTCTTATCTGGCTAGCTCGCATACCTGGCTCGCTCGCTCTCTTATCTGGCTAGCTCGCATACCTGGCTCGCTCGCTCTCACATCTAGCTGGCTCGCTTTCTCTCATATCTGGCTCGCTCACTTGCTCTCTTGTCTGGCTCGCTCTCTTATCTGGCTCGCTCTCATATCTGGCTTGCTAACTTGCTCTCATATCTGGCTCGCTCGCTTGCTCTCGTCTGTCTTGCTCTCTTTTATGGCTCGCTCGCATATCTGGCTCGCTCGCTCTCACATCTGGCTCGCTCGCTTGCTCTCTTGTATGGCTCGCTCTCTTATCTGGCTCGCTCGCTCGCATATCTGGCTCGCTCTCATGTCTGGCTCGCTCGCTCTCATATCTTGCTGGCTCGCTCGCTCTCATATCTTGCTTGCTCGCTTGCTCTCATATCTGGTTCGCTCGCTATCTCTCATATCTGGCTCGCTCGCTTGCTCTCTTGTCTGGCTCGCTCTCTTATCTGGCTCGCTCGCATATCTGGCTCGCTCACTTGCTCTCAAATCTGGCTCGCTCGCTTGCTCTCATATGTGGCTTGCTCTCTTGTCTGTCTCGCTCTCTTTTATGGCTCGCTCGCTCTCACATCTGGCTCGCTCGCTTGCTCTCTTGTCTGGCTCGCTCTCTTATATGGCTCGCTCGCTCGCATATCTGGCTCGCTCGCTCTCATGTCTGGCTCGCTCGCTCTCATATCTGGCTTGCTCGCTTGCTTTCATATCTGGCTCGCTCGCTATCTCTCATATCTGGCTCGCTTGTTTGCTTTCTTGTCTGGCTCGCTCTCTTATCTGGCTCGCTCGAATATCTGTCTCGCTCGCTTTCTCTTATATCTGGCTTGCTCCCAAATCTGGCTCGCTCGCTTGCTCTCATATCTGGCTTGCTCTCTTGCTCTCATATCTGGCTCGCTTTCTTATATGGCTTGCTCGCATATCTGGCTCGCTCGCTCTCACATCTGGCTGGCTTGCTTGCTCTCATATCTGGCTCGCTCGCTTGCTCTCATATCTGGCTCGCTCGCTTGCTGTCTTGTCTGGCTCGCTCTCTTTTATGGCTCGCTCGCTCTCAAATCTGTCTCGCTCGCTTGCTCTCATATCTGGCTTGCTCGCTTTCTCTCATATCCGGCTCGCTCGCTTGTTCTCATATCTGGCTCGCTCGCTTGCTCTCTTGTCTGGCTCGCTCTCTTATCTGGCTCGCTCGCATATCTGGCTCGCTCGCTCTCAAATCTGGCCCGCTCGCTTGCTCTCATATCTGGCTAGCTCGCTTGCTCTCTTGTCTTGCTCGCTCTCTTATCTGGCTCGCTCGCTCTCATATCTGGCTGGCTCGCTTGCTCTCATGTCTGGCTCGCTCGCTTGCTCTCATGTCTGGTTCGCTCGCTCTCATATCTGGCTTTCTCGCTTGCTCTCTTGTCTGGCTCGCTCTCTTATCTGGCTCGCTCGCATATCTGGCTCGCTCGCATATCTGGAGCGCTCGCTCTCACATCTGGCTGGCTCGCTTGCTCTAATTTCTGGCTGGCTCGCTTGCTCTCATATCTGGCTCGCTCGCTTGCTCTCTTGTCTGTCTCACTCTCTTTTATGGCTCGTTTGCATAACTGGCTCGCTCGCTTGCTCTCATATCTGGCTTGCTAGCTCACTCTCATATCTGGCTTGCTCGCTTGCTCTCATATTCGGCTCGCTCGCTTGCTCTCATATCTGGCTCGCTCGCTTGCTCTCTTGTCTGGCTCGCTCTCTTAACTGGCTCGCTCGCATATCTTGCTCGCTCGCTCTCAAATCTGGCTCGCTCGCTTGCTCTCATATCTGGCTAGCTCGCTTGCTCTCTTGTCTTGCTCGCTCTCTTATCTGGCTCGCTCGCTCTCGTATCTGGCTGGCTCGCTTGCTCTCATATCTGGCTCGCTCGCTTGCTCTCTTGTCTGGCTCGCTCTCTTATCTGGCTTGCTCGCTAGCATATCTGGCTCGCACGCTTGCTCTCTTGTCTGGCTTGCTCTCTTATCTGGCTCGCTCGCTCTCATATCTGGCTCGCTCGCTTGCTCTCATGTCTGGCTCGCTCTCATATCTGGCTTTCTCGCTTGCTCTCTTGTCTGGCTCGCTCTCTTATCTGGCTCGCTCGCATACCTGGCTCGCTCTCACATCTAGCTGGCTCGCTTGCTCTCATGTCTGGCTCGCTTGCTCTCTTGTCTGGCTTGCTCTCTTATCTGGCTCGCTCTTATATCTTTTTGCTAGCTCGCTCTCATATCTGGCTCGCTCGCTTGCTCTCTTGTCTGTCTCGCTCTCTTTTATGGCTCGCTCGCATATCTGGCTAGCTTGCTCTCACATCTGGCTCGCTCGCTTGCTCTCTTGTCTGGCTCGCTCTCTTATCTGGCTCGCTCGCTCGCATATCTGGCTCGCTCGCTCTCATGTCTGGCTCGCTTCGCTCTCATATCTGGCTTGCTCGCTTGCTCTCATATCTGGCTCGCTCGCTTACTCTCATATCTGGCTCGCTCGCTTGCTCTCTTGTCTGGCTCACTCTCTTATCTGGCTCGCTCGCATATCTGGCTCGCTCGCTCTCAAATCTGGCTTGCTCGCTTGCTCTCATATCTGGCTTGCTCGCTTGCTCTCATATCTGGCTCGCTCGCTTGCTCTCATATCTGGCTCGCTCGCTTTTTCTCATATCTGGCTCGCTCGCTTGCTCTCTTGTCTGGCTCGCTCTCTTCTCTGGCTCGCTCTCATATCTGGCTCGCTCGCTCTCAAATCTGGCTTGCTCGCTTGCTCTCATATCTGGCTTGCTCGCTTGCTCTCAAATCTGGCTTGCTCGCTTGCTCTCATATCTGGCTTGCTCGCTTGCTCTCATATCTGGCTTGCTCGCTTGCTCTCATATCTGGCTTGCTCGCTTGCTCTCATATCTGGCTTGCTCGCTTGCTCTCATATCTGGCTCGCTCGCTTACTCTCATATCTGGCTCGCTCGCTTGCTCTCTTGTCTGGCTTGCTCTCTTATCTGTCTCGCTCTCACATCTGGCTCGCTCGCTTGCTCTCATATCTGGCTCGCTCGCTTGCTCTTTTGTCTGGCTCGCTCTCTTATCTGGCTTGCTCGCTAGCATATCTGGCTCGCACGCTTGCTCTCTTATCTGGCTCGATCGCTCTCATATCTGGCTCGCTCGCTTGCTCTCATGTCTGGCTCGCTCGCTCTCATATCTGGCTTTCTCGCTTGCTCTCTTGTCTGGCTCGCTCTCTTATCTGGCTCGCTCTCATACCTGGCTCGCACGCTCTCACATCTAGCTGTCTCCCTTGCTCTCATATCTGGCTCGCTTGCTCTCTTGTCTGGCTCGCTTTCTTATCTGGCTCGCTCTTATATCTGCCTTGCTAGCTCGCTCTCATATCTGGCTCGCTCGCTTGCTCTCTTGTCTGTCTCGCTCTCTTTTATCGCTCGCACGCATATCTGGCTCCCTTGCTCTCACATCTGGCTCGCTCGCTTGCTCTCTTGTCTGGCTCGCTCTCTTATCTGGCTCGCTCGCTCGCATATCTGGCTCGCTCGCTCTCATGTCTGGCTCGCTCGCTCTCATATCTGGCTTGCTCGCTTGCTCTCATATCTGGCTTGCTCGCTTGCTCTCATATCTGGCTCGCTCGCTTGTTCTCATATCTGGCTCGCTCGCTTGCTCTCTTGTCTGGCTCGCTCTCTTATCTGGCTCGTTCGCATATCTGGCTCGCTCGCTCTCATATCTGGCTGGTTCGCTTGCTCTCATATCTGGCTCGCTCGCTTGCTCTCCTGTCTGGCTCGCTCTCTTATCTGGCTTGCTCGCTAGCATATCTGGCTTGCACGCTTGCTCTTTTGTCTGGCTTGCTCTCTTATCTGGCTCGCTCGCTCTCATATCTGGCTCGCTCGCTTGCTCTCATATCTGGCTCGCTCGCTTGCTCTCTTGTCTGGCTCGCTCTCTTATCTTGCTCGCTCACATATCTGGCTCGCTCGCTCTCACATCTAGCTGGCTCGCTTGCTCTCATATTTGGCTCGCTCGCTTGCTCTCTTGTCTGGCTCGCTCTCTTATCTGGCTCGCTCTCATATCTGGCTTACTAGCTTGCTCTCATATCTGGCTCGCTTGCTTGCTCTCTTGTCTGTCTCGCTCTCTTTTATGGCTCGCTCGCATATCTGGTTCGCTCGCTCTCATATCTTACTCGCTCCGTCTCATGTCTGGCTCGCTCGCTCTCATATCTGGCTTGCTCGCTTGCTCTCATATCTGGCTCGCTCGCTTGCTCTCATATCTGGCTCGCTCGCTTTTTCTCATATCTGGCTCGCTCGCTTGCTCTCTTGTCTGGCTCGCTCGCTTGCTCTCTTGTCTGGCTCGCTCTCTTATCTGGCTCGCTCGCATATCTGGCTCGCTCGCTTTCAAATCTGGCTCGCTCGCTTGCTCTCATATCTGGCTAGCTCGCTTGCTCTCTTGTCTGGCTCGCTCTCTTATCTGGCTCGCTCGCATATCTAGTGCGCTCACTCTTAAATCTGGCTCGCTTGCTTGCTCTCATGTCTGGCTAGCTCGCTTGCTCTCATGTCTGGCTTGCTCGCTTTCATATCTGGCTCGCTCGCTTGCTCTCATGTCTGGCTCGCTCGCTTGTTCTCATGTCTGGCTCGCTCGCTCTCATATCTGGCTTTCTCGCTTGCTCTCTTGTCTGGCTCGCTCTCTTATCTGGCTTGCTCGCATATCTGGCTCGCTCGCATATCTGGCTCGCTCGCTCTCACATCTGGCTGGCTCGCTTGCTCTCATTTCTGGCTGGCTCGCTTGCTCTCATATCTGGCTCGCTCGCTTGCTCTCTTGTCTGGCTCGCTCTCTTATCTGGCTCGCTCGCATATCTGGCTCGCTCGCTCTCAAATCTGGCTCGCTCGCTTGCTCTCATATCTGGCTAGCTCGCTTGCTCTCTTGTCTTGCTCGCTCTGTTATCTGGCTCGCTCGCTCTCATATCTGGCTCGCTCGCTTGCTCTCATATCTGGCTTTCTCGCTTGCTCTCTTGTCTGGCTCGCTCTCTTATCTGGCTCGCTCGCATACCTGGCTCGCTCGCTTTCACATTTAGCTGGCTCGCTTGCTCTCATATCTGGCTCGCTTGCTCTCTTGTCTGGCTCGCTCTTATATCTGCCTTGCTAGCTCACTCTCATATCTGGCTCGCTCGCTTGCTCTCTTGTCTGTCTCGCTCTCTTTTATGGCTCGCTCTCATATCTGGCTAGCTTGCTCTCACATCTGGCTCGCTCGCTTGCTCTCTTGTCTGGCTCGCTCTCTTATCTGGCTCGCTCGCATATCTGGCTCGCTCGCTCTCATGTCTTGCTCGCTTCGCTCTCATATCTGGCTTGCTCGCTTGCTCTCATATCTGGCTCGCTCGCTTACTCTCATATCTGGCTCGCTCGCTTGCTCTCTTGTCTGGCTCACTCTCTTATCTGGCTCGCTCGCATATCTGGCTCGCTCGCTCTCAAATCTGGCTCGCTCGCTTGCTCTCATATCTGGCTCGCTCGCTTGCTCTCATATCTGGCTCGCTCGCTTGCTCTCATATCTGGCTCGTTCGCTTTTTCTCATATCTGGCTCGCTCGCTTGCTCTCTTGTCTGGCTCGCTCGCTTGCTCTCTTGTCTGGCTCGCTCTCTTATCTGGCTAACTCGCATATCTGGCTCGCTCGCTTTCAAATCTGGCTCGCTCGCTTGCTCTCATATCCGGCTAGCTTGCTTGCTCTCTTGTCTTGCTCGATCTCTTATCTGGCTCGCTCGCTCTCACATCTGGCTGGCTCGCTTGCTCTCATGTCTGGCTGGCTCGCTTGCTCTCATATCTGGCTCGCTCGCTTGCTTTCTTGTCTGTCTCACTCTCTTTTATGGCTCGTTTGCATATCTGGCTCGCTCGCTTGCTCTCATATCTGGCTTGCTCGCTCACTCTCATATCTGGCTTGCTCGCTTGCTCTCATATTCGGCTCGCTCGCTTGCTCTCATATCTGGCTCGCTCGCTTGCTCTCTTGTCTGGCTCGCTCTCTTATCTGGCTCGCTCGCATATCTGGCTTGCTCGCTCTCAAATCTGGCTCGCTCGCTTGCTCTCATATCTGGCTAGCTCGCTTGCTCTCTTGCCTTGCTCGCTCTCTTATCTGGCTCGCTCTCTCTCATATCTGGCTGGCTCGCTTGCTCTCATATCTGGCTCGCTCGCTTGCTTTCTTGTCTGGCTCGCTCTCTTATCTGGCTTGCTCGCTAGCATATCTGGCTCGCACGCTTGCTCTCTTGTCTGGCTTGCTCTCTTATCTGGCTCGCTCGCTCTCATATCTGGCTCGCTCGCTTGCTCTCATGTCTGGCTCGCTCTCATATCTGGCTTTCTCGCTTGCTCTCTTGTCTGGCTCGCTCTCTTATCTGGCTCGCTCGCATACCTGGCTCGCTCGCTCTCACATCTAGCTGGCTCGCTTGCTCTCATATCTGGCTCGCTTGCTCTCTTGTCTGGCTCGCTCTCTTATCTGGCTCGCTCTTATATCTGCCTTGCTAGCTCGCTCTCATATCTGGCTCGCTCGCTTGCTCTCTTGTCTGGCTCACTCTCTTATCTGGCTCGCTCGCATATCTAGCTCGCTCGCTCTCAAATCTGGCTTGCTCGCTTGCTCTCATATCTGGCTTGCCCGCTTGCTCTCATATCTGGCTCGCTCGCTTGCTCTCATATCTGGCTCGCTCGCTTTCTCTCATATCTGGCTCGCTCGCTTGCTCTCTTGTCTGGCTCGCTCTCTTATCTGGCTCGCTCGCATATCTGGCTCGCTCGCTCTCAAATCTGGCTCGCTCGCTTGCTCTCATATCTGGCTAGCTCGCTTGCTCTCTTGTCTTGCTCACTCTCATATCTGGCTCGCTCGCTAGCATATCTGGCTCGCACGCTTGCTCTCTTGTCTGGCTTGCTCTCTTATCTGTCTCGCTCTCACATCTGGCTCGCTCGCTTGCTCTCATATCTGGCTCGCTCGCTTGCTCTCTTGTCTGGCTCGCTCTCTTATCTGGCTTGCTCGTTAGCATATCTGGCTCGCACGCTTGCTCTCTTGTCTGGCTTGCTCTCTTATCTGGCTCGATCGCTCTCATATCTGGCTCGCTCGCTTGCTCTCATGTCTGGCTCGCTCGCTCTCATATCTGGCTTTCTCACTTGCTCTCTTGTATGGTCGCTCTCTTATCTGGCTCTCTCTCATATCTGGCTTGCTCGCTTGCTCTCATATCTGGCTCGCTCGCTTGTTCTCTTGTCTGGCTCGCTCTCTTATCTGGCTCGCTCGCATATCTGGCTCGCTCTCTCTCATATCTGGCTGGTTCGCTTGCTCTCATATCTGGCTCGCTTGCTTGCTCTCTTGTCTGGCTCGCTCTCTTATCTGGCTTGCTCGCTAGCATATCTGGCTCGCACGCTTGCTCTCTTGTCTGGCTTGCTCTCTTATCTGTCTCGCTCTCACATCTGGCTCGCTCGCTTGATCTCTTATCTGGCTCGCTCGCTTGCTCTCTTGTCTGGCTCGCTCTCTTATCTGGCTTGCTCGCTAGCATATCTGGCTCGCACGCTTGCTCTCTTATCTGGCTCGATCGCTCTCATATCTGGCTCGCTCGCTTGCTCTCATGTCTGGCTCGTTCGCTCTCATATCTGGCTTTCTCGCTTGCTCTCTTGTCTGGCTCGCTCTCTTATCTGGCTTGCTCGCATATCTGGCTCGCTCGCTCTCACATCTGGCTGGCTCGCTTGCTCTCATTTCTGGCTGGCTCGCTTGCTCTCATATCTGGCTCGCTCGCTTGCTCTCTTGTCTGTCTCGCTCTCTTTTATGGCTCGCTCGCATATCTGGCTCGCTCGCTCTCAAATCTGGCTCGCTCGCTTGCTCTCATATCTGGCTTGCTCGCTTGCTCTCATATCCGGCTCGCTCGCTTGCTCTCATATCTTGCTCGCTCGCTTGCTCTCTTGTCTGGCTCGCTCTCTTATCTGGCTCGCTCGCATATCTGGCTCGCTCGCTCTCACATCTAGCTGGCTCGCTTGCTCTCATATCTGGCTCGCTTGCTCTCTTGTCTGGCTCGCTCTCTTATCTGGCTCGCTCTTATATCTGCCTTGCTAGCTCGCTCTCATATCTGGCTCGCTCGCTTGCTCTCTTGTCTGTCTCGCTCTCTTTTATGGCTCGCTCGCATATCTGGCTAGCTTGCTCTCACATCTGGCTCGCTCGCTTGCTCTCTTGTCTGGCTCGCTCTCTTATCTGGCTCGCTCGCTCGCATATCTGGCTCGCTCTCATGTCTGGCTCGCTCGCTCTCATATCTGGCTTGCTCGCTTGCTCTCATATCTGGCTCGCTCGCTTACTCTCATATCTGGCTCGCTCGCTTGCTCTCTTGTCTGGCTCACTCTCTTATCTGGCTCGCTCGCATATCTGGCTTGCTCGCTCTCAAATCTGGCTCGCTCGCTTGCTCTCATATCTGGCTTGCTCGCTTGCTCCCATATCTGGCTCGCTCGCTTGCTCTCATATCTGGCTCGCTCGCTTTTTCTCATATCTGGCTCGCTCGCTTGCTCTCTTGTCTGGCTCGCTCTCTTATCTGGCTCGCTCGCATATCTGGCTCGCTCGCTCTCAAATCTGGCTCGCTCGCTTGCTCTCTTGTCTGGATCACTCTCTTATCTGGCTTGCTCGCTAGCATATCTGGCTCGCACGCTTGCTCTCTTGTCTGGCTTGCTCTCTTATCTGTCTCGCTCTCACATCTGGCTCGCTCGCTTGCTCTCATATCTGGCTCGCTCGCTTGCTCTCTTGTCTGGCTCGCTCTCTTATCTGGCTCGCTCGCTCGCATATCTGGCTCGCTCGCTCTCATGTCTGGCTCGCTCGCTCTCATATCTGGCTTGCTCGCTTGCTCTCATATCTGGCTTGCTCGCTTGCTCTCATATCTGGCTCGCTCGCTTGTTCTCATATCTGGCTCGCTCGCTTGCTCTCTTGTCTGGCTCGCTCTCTTATCTGGCTCGTTCGCATATCTGGCTCGCTCGCTCTCATATCTGGCTGGTTCGCTTGCTCTCATATCTGGCTCGCTCGCTTGCTCTCCTGTCTGGCTCGCTCTCTTATCTGGCTTGCTCGCTAGCATATCTGGCTTGCACGCTTGCTCTTTTGTCTGGCTTGCTCTCTTATCTGGCTCGCTCGCTCTCATATCTGGCTCGCTCGCTTGCTCTCATATCTGGCTCGCTCGCTTGCTCTCTTGTCTGGCTCGCTCTCTTATCTTGCTCGCTCACATATCTGGCTCGCTCGCTCTCACATCTAGCTGGCTCGCTTGCTCTCATATTTGGCTCGCTCGCTTGCTCTCTTGTCTGGCTCGCTCTCTTATCTGGCTCGCTCTCATATCTGGCTTACTAGCTTGCTCTCATATCTGGCTCGCTTGCTTGCTCTCTTGTCTGTCTCGCTCTCTTTTATGGCTCGCTCGCATATCTGGTTCGCTCGCTCTCATATCTTACTCGCTCCGTCTCATGTCTGGCTCGCTCGCTCTCATATCTGGCTTGCTCGCTTGCTCTCATATCTGGCTCGCTCGCTTGCTCTCATATCTGGCTCGCTCGCTTTTTCTCATATCTGGCTCGCTCGCTTGCTCTCTTGTCTGGCTCGCTCGCTTGCTCTCTTGTCTGGCTCGCTCTCTTATCTGGCTCGCTCGCATATCTGGCTCGCTCGCTTTCAAATCTGGCTCGCTCGCTTGCTCTCATATCTGGCTAGCTCGCTTGCTCTCTTGTCTGGCTCGCTCTCTTATCTGGCTCGCTCGCATATCTAGTGCGCTCACTCTTAAATCTGGCTCGCTTGCTTGCTCTCATGTCTGGCTAGCTCGCTTGCTCTCATGTCTGGCTTGCTCGCTTTCATATCTGGCTCGCTCGCTTGCTCTCATGTCTGGCTCGCTCGCTTGTTCTCATGTCTGGCTCGCTCGCTCTCATATCTGGCTTTCTCGCTTGCTCTCTTGTCTGGCTCGCTCTCTTATCTGGCTTGCTCGCATATCTGGCTCGCTCGCATATCTGGCTCGCTCGCTCTCACATCTGGCTGGCTCGCTTGCTCTCATTTCTGGCTGGCTCGCTTGCTCTCATATCTGGCTCGCTCGCTTGCTCTCTTGTCTGGCTCGCTCTCTTATCTGGCTCGCTCGCATATCTGGCTCGCTCGCTCTCAAATCTGGCTCGCTCGCTTGCTCTCATATCTGGCTAGCTCGCTTGCTCTCTTGTCTTGCTCGCTCTGTTATCTGGCTCGCTCGCTCTCATATCTGGCTCGCTCGCTTGCTCTCATATCTGGCTTTCTCGCTTGCTCTCTTGTCTGGCTCGCTCTCTTATCTGGCTCGCTCGCATACCTGGCTCGCTCGCTTTCACATTTAGCTGGCTCGCTTGCTCTCATATCTGGCTCGCTTGCTCTCTTGTCTGGCTCGCTCTTATATCTGCCTTGCTAGCTCACTCTCATATCTGGCTCGCTCGCTTGCTCTCTTGTCTGTCTCGCTCTCTTTTATGGCTCGCTCTCATATCTGGCTAGCTTGCTCTCACATCTGGCTCGCTCGCTTGCTCTCTTGTCTGGCTCGCTCTCTTATCTGGCTCGCTCGCATATCTGGCTCGCTCGCTCTCATGTCTTGCTCGCTTCGCTCTCATATCTGGCTTGCTCGCTTGCTCTCATATCTGGCTCGCTCGCTTACTCTCATATCTGGCTCGCTCGCTTGCTCTCTTGTCTGGCTCACTCTCTTATCTGGCTCGCTCGCATATCTGGCTCGCTCGCTCTCAAATCTGGCTCGCTCGCTTGCTCTCATACCTGGCTCGCTCGCTTGCTCTCATATCTGGCTCGCTCGCTTGCTCTCATATCTGGCTCGTTCGCTTTTTCTCATATCTGGCTCGCTCGCTTGCTCTCTTGTCTGGCTCGCTCGCTTGCTCTCTTGTCTGGCTCGCTCTCTTATCTGGCTAACTCGCATATCTGGCTCGCTCGCTTTCAAATCTGGCTCGCTCGCTTGCTCTCATATCCGGCTAGCTTGCTTGCTCTCTTGTCTTGCTCGATCTCTTATCTGGCTCGCTCGCTCTCACATCTGGCTGGCTCGCTTGCTCTCATGTCTGGCTGGCTCGCTTGCTCTCATATCTGGCTCGCTCGCTTGCTTTCTTGTCTGTCTCACTCTCTTTTATGGCTCGTTTGCATATCTGGCTCGCTCGCTTGCTCTCATATCTGGCTTGCTCGCTCACTCTCATATCTGGCTTGCTCGCTTGCTCTCATATTCGGCTCGCTCGCTTGCTCTCATATCTGGCTCGCTCGCTTGCTCTCTTGTCTGGCTCGCTCTCTTATCTGGCTCGCTCGCATATCTGGCTTGCTCGCTCTCAAATCTGGCTCGCTCGCTTGCTCTCATATCTGGCTAGCTCGCTTGCTCTCTTGCCTTGCTCGCTCTCTTATCTGGCTCGCTCTCTCTCATATCTGGCTGGCTCGCTTGCTCTCATATCTGGCTCGCTCGCTTGCTTTCTTGTCTGGCTCGCTCTCTTATCTGGCTTGCTCGCTAGCATATCTGGCTCGCACGCTTGCTCTCTTGTCTGGCTTGCTCTCTTATCTGGCTCGCTCGCTCTCATATCTGGCTCGCTCGCTTGCTCTCATGTCTGGCTCGCTCTCATATCTGGCTTTCTCGCTTGCTCTCTTGTCTGGCTCGCTCTCTTATCTGGCTCGCTCGCATACCTGGCTCGCTCGCTCTCACATCTAGCTGGCTCGCTTGCTCTCATATCTGGCTCGCTTGCTCTCTTGTCTGGCTCGCTCTCTTATCTGGCTCGCTCTTATATCTGCCTTGCTAGCTCGCTCTCATATCTGGCTCGCTCGCTTGCTCTCTTGTCTGGCTCACTCTCTTATCTGGCTCGCTCGCATATCTAGCTCGCTCGCTCTCAAATCTGGCTTGCTCGCTTGCTCTCATATCTGGCTTGCTCGCTTGCTCTCATATCTGGCTCGCTCGCTTGCTCTCATATCTGGCTCGCTCGCTTTCTCTCATATCTGGCTCGCTCGCTTGCTCTCTTGTCTGGCTCGCTCTCTTATCTGGCTCGCTCGCATATCTGGCTCGCTCGCTCTCAAATCTGGCTCGCTCGCTTGCTCTCATATCTGGCTAGCTCGCTTGCTCTCTTGTCTTGCTCACTCTCATATCTGGCTCGCTCGCTCTCATATCTGGCTGGTTCGCTTGCTCTCATATCTGGCTCGCTTGCTTGCTCTCTTGTCTGGCTCGCTCTCTTATCTGGCTTGCTCGCTAGCATATCTGGCTCGCACGCTTGCTCTCTTGTCTGGCTTGCTCTCTTATCTGTCTCGCTCTCACATCTGGCTCGCTCGCTTGATCTCTTATCTGGCTCGCTCGCTTGCTCTCTTGTCTGGCTCGCTCTCTTATCTGGCTTGCTCGCTAGCATATCTGGCTCGCACGCTTGCTCTCTTATCTGGCTCGATCGCTCTCATATCTGGCTCGCTCGCTTGCTCTCATGTCTGGCTCGTTCGCTCTCATATCTGGCTTTCTCGCTTGCTCTCTTGTCTGGCTCGCTCTCTTATCTGGCTTGCTCGCATATCTGGCTCGCTCGCTCTCACATCTGGCTGGCTCGCTTGCTCTCATTTCTGGCTGGCTCGCTTGCTCTCATATCTGGCTCGCTCGCTTGCTCTCTTGTCTGTCTCGCTCTCTTTTATGGCTCGCTCGCATATCTGGCTCGCTCGCTCTCAAATCTGGCTCGCTCGCTTGCTCTCATATCTGGCTTGCTCGCTTGCTCTCATATCCGGCTCGCTCGCTTGCTCTCATATCTTGCTCGCTCGCTTGCTCTCTTGTCTGGCTCGCTCTCTTATCTGGCTCGCTCGCATATCTGGCTCGCTCGCTCTCACATCTAGCTGGCTCGCTTGCTCTCATATCTGGCTCGCTTGCTCTCTTGTCTGGCTCGCTCTCTTATCTGGCTCGCTCTTATATCTGCCTTGCTAGCTCGCTCTCATATCTGGCTCGCTCGCTTGCTCTCTTGTCTGTCTCGCTCTCTTTTATGGCTCGCTCGCATATCTGGCTAGCTTGCTCTCACATCTGGCTCGCTCGCTTGCTCTCTTGTCTGGCTCGCTCTCTTATCTGGCTCGCTCGCTCGCATATCTGGCTCGCTCTCATGTCTGGCTCGCTCGCTCTCATATCTGGCTTGCTCGCTTGCTCTCATATCTGGCTCGCTCGCTTACTCTCATATCTGGCTCGCTCGCTTGCTCTCTTGTCTGGCTCACTCTCTTATCTGGCTCGCTCGCATATCTGGCTTGCTCGCTCTCAAATCTGGCTCGCTCGCTTGCTCTCATATCTGGCTTGCTCGCTTGCTCCCATATCTGGCTCGCTCGCTTGCTCTCATATCTGGCTCGCTCGCTTTTTCTCATATCTGGCTCGCTCGCTTGCTCTCTTGTCTGGCTCGCTCTCTTATCTGGCTCGCTCGCATATCTGGCTCGCTCGCTCTCAAATCTGGCTCGCTCGCTTGCTCTCTTGTCTGGATCACTCTCTTATCTGGCTTGCTCGCTAGCATATCTGGCTCGCACGCTTGCTCTCTTGTCTGGCTTGCTCTCTTATCTGTCTCGCTCTCACATCTGGCTCGCTCGCTTGCTCTCATATCTGGCTCGCTCGCTTGCTCTTTTGTCTGGCTCGCTCTCTTATCTGGCTTGCTCGCTAGCATATCTGGCTCGCACGCTTGCTCTCTTATCTTGCTCGATCGCTCTCATATATGGCTCGCTCGCTCTCATGTCTGGCTCGCTCGCTTTCATATCTGGCTTTCTCGCTTGCTCTCTTGTCTGGCTCGCTCTCTTATCTGGCTTGCTCGCATATCTGGCTCGCTCGCTCTCACATCTGGCTGGCTCGCTTGCTCTCATTTCTGGCTGGCTCGCTTGCTCTCATATCTGGCTCGCTCGCTTGCTCTCTTGTCTGTCTCGCTCTCTTTTATGGCTCGCCCGCATATCTGGCTCGCTCGCTCTCAAATCTGGCTCGCTCGCTTGCTCTCATATCTGGCTTGCTCGCTTGCTCTCATATCCGGCTCGCTCGCTTGCTCTCATATCTGGCTCGCTCGCTTGCTCTCTTGTCTGGCTCGCTCTCTTATCTGGCTCGCTCGCATATCTGGCTCGCTCGCTCTCAAATCTGGCTCGCTCGCTTGCTCTCATATCTGGCTAGCTCGCTTGCTCTCTTGTCTTGCTCGCTCACTTATCTGGCTCGCTCGCTCTCATATCTGGCTGGCTCGCTTGCTCTCATATCTGGCTGGCTCGCTTGCTCTCTTGTCTGGCTCGCTCTCTTATCTGGGTAGCTCGCTAGCATATCTGGCTCGCACGCTTGCTCTCTTGTCTGGCTTGCTCTCTTATCTTGCTCGCTCGCTCTCATATCTGGCTCGCACGCTTGCTCTCTTGTCTGGCTTGCTCTCTTATCCGGCTTGCTCGCTCTCATATCTGGCTCGCTCGCTTGCTCTCATGTCTGGCTCGCTCGCTCTCATATCTGGCTTTCTCGCTTGCTCTCTTGTCTGGCTCGCTCTTTTATCTGGCTCGCTCTCATACCTGGCTCGCTCGCTCTCACATCTAGATGGCTCCCTTGCTCTCATATCTGGCTCGCTTGCTCTCTTGTCTGGCTCGCTTTCTTAACTGGCTCGCTCTTATATCTGCCTTGCTAGCTCGCTCTCATATCTGGCTCGCTCGCTTGCTCTCTTGTCTGTCTCGCTCTCTTTTATGGCTCGCTCGCATATCTGGCTCCCTTGCTCTCACATCTGGCTCGCTCGCTTGCTCTCTTGTCTGGCTCGCTCTCTTATCTGGCTCGCTCGCTCGAATATCTGGCTCGCTCGCTCTCATGTCTGGCTCGCTCGCTCTCATCTGGCTTGCTCGCTTGCTCTCATATCTGGCTTGCTCGCTTGCTCTCATATCTGGCTCGCTCGCTTGCTCTCATATCTGGCTCGCTCGCTTGTTCTCATATCTGGCTCGCTCGCTTGCTCTCTTGTCTGGCTCGCTCTCTTATCTGGCTCGCTCGCATATCTGGCTCGCTCGCTCTCATATCTGGCTCGCTTGCTCTCATATTTGGCTAGCTCTCTTTCTCTCTTGTCTTGCTCGCTCTCTTATCTGGCTCGCTCGCTCTCATATCTGGCTGGTTCGCTTGCTCTCATATCTGGCTCGCTCCCTTGCTCTCTTGTCTGGTTCACTCTCTTATCTGGCTCGCTCGCTAGCATATCTGGCTTGCACGCTTGCTCTTTTGTCTGGCTTGCTCTCTTATCTGGCTCGCTCGCTCTCATATCTGGCTCGCTTGCTTGCTCTCATATCTGGCTCGCTCGCTTGCTCTCTTGTCTGGCTCGCTCTCTTATCTGGCTCGCTCACATATCTGGCTCGCTCGCTCTCACATCTAGCTGGCTCGCTTGCTCTCATATTTGGCTCGCTCGCTTGCTCTCTTGTCTGGCTCGCTCTCTTATCTGGCTCGCTCTCATATCTGGCTTGCTAGCTTGCTCTCATATCTGGCTTCCTCGCTTGCTCTCTTGTCTGTCTCGCTCGCTTGCTCTCATATCTGGTTCGCTCGCTTTTTCTCATATCTGGCTCGCTCGCTTGCTCTCTTGTCTGGCTCGCTCTCTTCTCTGGCTCGCTCGCATATCTGGCTCGCTCGCTCTCTTGTCTGGCACGCTCACTTGCTCTCATATTTGGCTAGCTCGCTTTCTCTCTTGTCTTGCTCACTCTCATATCTGGCTCGCTCGCTCTCATATCTGGCTGGTTCGCCTACTCTCATATCTGGCTCGCTCGCTTGCTCTCTTGTCTGGCTCGCTCTCTTATCTGGCTTGCTCGCTAGCATATCTGGCTCGCACGCTTGCTCTCTTGTCTGGCTTGCTCTCTTATCTGTCTCGCTCTCACATCTGGCTCGCTCGCTTGCTCTCATATCTGGCTCGCTCGCTTGCTCTCTTGTCTGGCTCGCTCTCTTATCTGGCTTGCTCGTTAGCATATCTGGCTCGCACGCTTGCTCTCTTGTCTGGCTTGCTCTCTTATCTGGCTCGATCGCTCTCATATCTGGCTCGCTCGCTTGCTCTCATGTCTGGCTCGCTCGCTCTCATATCTGGCTTTCTCACTTGCTCTCTTGTATGGTCGCTCTCTTATCTGGCTCTCTCTCATATCTGGCTTGCTCGCTTGTTCTCATATCTGGCTCGCTCGCTTGTTCTCTTGTCTGGCTCGCTCTCTTATCTGGCTCGCTCGCATATCTGGCTCGCTAGCTCTCAAATCTGGCTCGCTCGCTTGCTCTCATATTTGGCTAGCTCGCTTTCTCTATTGTCTTGCTCGCTCTCTTATCTGGCTCGCTCGCTCTCATATCTGGCTGGTTCGCTTGCTCTCATATCTGGCTCGCTCGCTTGCTCTCTTGTCTGGCTCGCTCTCTTATCTGGCTTGCTCGCTAGCATATCTGTCTCGCACGCTTGCTCTCTTGTCTGGCTTGGTCTTTTATCTGGCTCGCTCGCTCTCATATCTGGCTCGCTCGCT
Organism: Hyla sarda; assembly: GCF_029499605.1. Taxonomy (NCBI): domain Eukaryota; kingdom Metazoa; phylum Chordata; class Amphibia; order Anura; family Hylidae; genus Hyla; species Hyla sarda. The sequence goes on from NW_026610718.1 coordinate 677,411, forward strand.
TGCTCTCATGTCTGGCTCGCTCGCTCTCATATCTGGCTTTCTCGCTTGCTCTCTTGTCTGGTTCGCTCTCTTATCTGGCTCTCTCTCATATCTGGCTTGCTCGCTTGCTCTCATATCTGGCTCGCTCGCTTGCTCTCTTGTCTGGCTCGCTCTCTTATCTGGCTCGATCGCTCTCATATCTGGCTCGCTCGCTTGCTCTCATGTCTGGCTCGCTCGCTCTCATATCTGGCTTTCTAGCTTGCTCTCTTGTCTGGCTCGCTCTCTTATCTGGCTTGCTCGCATATCTGGCTCGCTCGCTTGCTCTCATTTCTGGCTGGCTCGCTTGCTCTCATATCTGACTCGCTCGCTTGCTCTCTTGTCTGTCTCGCTCTCTTTTATGCTCGCTCGCATATCTGGCTCACTCGCTCTCAAATCTGGCTCGCTCGCTTGCTCTCATATCTGGCTAGCTCGCTTGCTCTCTTGTCTTGCTCGCTCTCTTATCTGGCTCGCTCGCTCTCATATCTGGCTGGCTCGCTTGCTCTCATATCTGGCTCGCTCGCTTGCTCTCTTGTCTGGCTCGCTCTCTTATCTGGCTAGCTCGCTAGCATATCTGGCTCGCACGCTTGCTCTCTTGTCTGGCTTGCTCTCTTATCTGGCTCGCTCGCTCTCATATCTGGCTCGCTCGCTTGCTCTCATATCTGGCTCGCTCGCTCTCATATCTGGCTTTCTCGCTTGCTCTCTTGTCTGGCTCGCTCTCTTATCTGGCTTGCTCGCATATCTGGCTCGCTCGCTCTCACATCTGGCTGGCTCGCTTGCTCTCATTTCTGGCTGGCTCGCTTGCTCTCATATCTGGCTCGCTCGCTTGCTCTCTTGTCTGTCTCGCTCTCTTTTATGGCTCGCTCGCATATCTGGCTCGCTCGCTCTCAAATCTGGCTCGCTCGCTTGTTCTCATATCTGGCTTGCTCGCTTGCTCTCATATCCGGCTCGCTCGCTTGCTCTCATATCTGGCTCGCTCGCTTGCTCTCTTGTCTGGCTCGCTCTCTTATCTGGCTCGCTTGCATATCTGGCTCGCTCGCTCTCACATCTAGCTGGCTCGCTTGCTCTCATATCTGGCTCGCTTGCTCTCTTGTCTGGCTCGCTCTCTTATCTGGCTCGCTCTTATATCTGCCTTGCTAGCTCGCTCTCATATATGGCTCACTTGCTTGCTCTCTTGTCTGTCTCGCTCTCTTTTATGGCTCGCACGCATATCTGGCTAGCTTGCTCTCACATCTGGCTCGCTCGCTTGCTCTCTTGTCTGGCTCGCTCTCTTATCTGGCTCGCTCGCATATCTGGCTCCCTCGCTCTCATGTCTGGCTCGCTCGCTCTCATATCTGGCTTGCTCGCTTGCTCTCATATCTGGCTCGCTCGCTTACTCTCATATCTGGCTCGCTCGCTTGCTCTCTTGTCTGGCTCGCTCTCTTATCTGGCTCGCTCGCATATCTGGCTAGCTTGCTCTCACATCAGGCTCGCTCGCTTGCTCTCTTGTCTGGCTCACTCTCTTATCTGGCTCGCTCGCATATCTGGCTCGCTCGCTCTCAAATCTGGCTCGCTCGCTTGCTCTCATATCTGGCTTGCTCGCTTGCTCTCATATCTGGCTCGCTCGCTTGCTCTCATATCTGGCTCGCTCGCTTTTTCTCATATCTGGCTCGCTCGCTTGCTCTCTTATCTGGCTCGCTCTCTTATCTGGCTCGCTCGCATATCTGGCTCGCTCGCTCTCAAATCTGGCTCGCTCTTTTGCTCTCATATTTGGCTAGCTCGCTTTCTCTCTTGTCTTGCTCGCTCTCATATCTGGCTCGCTCGCTCTCATATCTGGCTGGTTCGCTTGCTCTCATATCTGGCTCGCTCGCTTGCTCTCTTGTCTGGCTCGCTCTCTTATCTGGCTTGCTCGCTAGCATATCTGGCTCGCACGCTTGCTCTCTTGTCTGGCTTGCTCTCTTATCTGTCTCGCTCTAACATCTGGCTCGCTCGCTTGCTCTCATATCTGGTTCGTTCGCTTGCTCTTTTGTCTGGCTCGCTCTCTTATCTGGCTTGCTCGCTAGCATATCTGGCTCGCACGCTTGCTCTCTTATCTTGCTCGATCGCTCTCATATCTGGCTCGCTCGCTTGCTCTCATGTCTGGCTCGCTCGCTCTCATATCTGGCTTTCTCGCTTGCTCTCTTGTCTGGCTCGCTCTCTTATCTGGCTTGCTCGCATATCTGGCTCGCTCGCTCTCACATCTGGCTGGCTCGCTTGCTCTCATTTCTGGCTGGCTCGCTTGCTCTCATATCTGGCTCGCTCGCTTGCTCTCTTGTCTGTCTCGCTCTCTTTTATGGCTCGCTCGCATATCTGGCTCGCTCGCTCTCAAATCTGGCTCGCTCGCTTGCTCTCATATCTGGCTTGCTCGCTTGCTCTCATATCTGGCTCGCTCGCTGGCTCTCTTGTCTGGCTCGCTCTCTTATCTGGCTCGCTCGCATATCTGGCTCGCTCGCTCTCAAATCTGGCTCGCTCGCTTGCTCTCATATCTGGCTAGCTCGCTCGCTCTCTTGTCTTGCTCGCTCTCTTATCTGGCTCGCTCGCTCTCATATCTGGCTGGCTCGCTTGCTCTCATATCTGGTTCGCTCGCTTGCTCTCTTGTCTGGCTCGCTCTCTTATCTGGCTAGCTCGCTAGCATATCTGGCTCGCACGCTTGCTCTCTTGTCTGGCTTGGTCTCTTATCTGGCTCGCTCGCTCTCATATCTGGCTCGCTCGCTTGCTCTCATGTCTGGCTCGCTCGCTCTCATATCTGGCTTTCTCGCTTGCTCTCTTGTCTGGCTCGCTCTCTTATCTGGCTCGCTCTCATACCTGGCTCGCTCGCTCTCACATCTAGCTGGCTCCCTTGCTCTCATATCTGGCTCGCTTGCTCTCTTGTCTGGCTCGCTTTCTTATCTGGCTCGCTCTTATATCTGCCTTGCTAGCTCGCTCTCATATCTGGCTCGCTCGCTTGCTCTCTTGTCTGGCTCGCTCTCTTATCTGGCTCGCTCGCTCGCATATCTGGCTCCCTTGCTCTCACATCTGGCTCGCTCGCTTGCTTTCTTGTCTGGCTCGCTCTCTTATCTGGCTCGCTCGCTCGCATATCTGGCTCGCTCGCTCTCATGTCTGGCTCGCTCGCTCTCATATCTGGCTTGCTCGCTTGCTCTAATATCTGGCTTGCTCGCTTGCTCTCATATCTGGCTCGCTCACTTGCTCTCATATCTGGCTCGCTCGCTTGTTCTCATATCTGGCTCGCTCGCTTGCTCTCTTGTCTGGCTCGCTCTCTTATCTGGCTCGCTCGCATATCTGGCTCGCTCGCTCTCATATCTGGCTCACTCGCTTGCTCTCATATTTGGCTAGCTCGCTTTCTCTCTTGTCTTGCTCGCTCTCTTATCTGGCTTGCTCGCTCTCATATCTGGCTGGTTCGCTTGCTCTCATATCTGGCTCGCTCGCTTGCTCTCTTGTCTGGCTCGCTCTCTTATCTGGCTTGCTCGCTAGCATATCTGGCTTGCACGCTTGCTCTCTTGTCTGGCTTGCTCTCTTATCTGGCTCGCTCGCTCTCATATCTGGCTCGCTCGCTTGCTCTCATATCTGGCTCGCTCGCTTGCTCTCTTGTCTGGCTCGCTCTCTTATCTGGCTCGCTCATATATCTGGCTCGCTCGCTCTCACATCTAGCTGGCTCGCTTGCTCTCATATTTGGCTCGCTCGCTTGCTCTCTTGTCTGGCTCGCTCTCTTATTTGGCTCACTCTCATATCTGGCTTGCTAGCTTGCTCTCATATCTGGTTCGCTCGTTTGCTCTCTTTTCTGTCTCGCTCTCTTTTATAGCTCGCTCGCATATCTGGCTTGCTCGCTCTCACATCTGGCTCGCTCGCTTGCTCACACGCATATCTGGTTCGCTCGCTCTCATATCTTACTCGCTCCGTCTCATGTCTGGCTCGCTCGCTCTCATATCTGGCTTTCTCGCTTGCTCTCTTGTCTTTCTCGCTCTCTTATCTGGCTTGCTCGCATATCTGGCTCGCTCGCTCTCACATCTGGCTGGCTCGCTTGCTCTCATTTCTGGCTGGCTCGCTTGCTCTCATATCTGGCTCGCTCGCTTGCTCTCTTGTCTGTCTCGCTCTCTTTTATGGCTCGCTCGCATATCTGGCTCGCTCGCTCTCAAATCTGGCTCGCTCGCTTGCTCTCATATCTGGCTTGCTCGCTTGCTCTCATATCTGGCTCGCTCGCTTGCTCTCTTGTCTGGCTCGCTCTCTTATCTGGCTTGCTCGCATATCTGGCTCGCTCGCTCTCAAATCTGGCTCGCTCGCTTGCTCTCATATCTGGCTAGCTCGCTCGCTCTCTTGTCTTGCTCGCTCTCTTATCTGGCTCGCTCGCTCTCATATCTGGCTGGCTCGCTTGCTCTCATATCTGGTTCGCTCGCTTGCTCTCTTGTCTGGCTCGCTCTCTTATCTGGCTAGCTCGCTAGCATATCTGGCTCGCACGCTTGCTCTCTTGTCTGGCTTGGTCTCTTATCTGGCTCGCTCGCTCTCATATCTGGCTCGCTCGCTTGCTCTCATGTCTGGCTCGCTCGCTCTCATATCTGGCTTTCTCGCTTGCTCTCTTGTCTGGCTCGCTCTCTTATCTGGCTCGCTCTCATACCTGGCTCGCTCGCTCTCACATCTAGCTGGCTCTCTTGCTCTCATATCTGGCTCGCTTGCTCTCTTGTCTGGCTCGCTTTCTTATCTGGCTCGCTCTTATATCTGCCTTGCTAGCTCGCTCTCATATCTGGCTCGCTCGCTTGCTCTCTTGTCTGGCTCGCTCTCTTATCTGGCTCGCTCGCTCGCATATCTGGCTTGCTCGCTGTCATGTCTGGCTCGCTCGCTCTCATATCTGGCTTGCTCGTTTGCTCTCAAATCTGGCTTGCTCGCTTGCTCTCATATCTGGCTCGCTCACTTGCTCTCATATCTGGCTCGCTCGCTTGTTCTCATATCTGGCTCGCTCGCTTGCTCTCTTGTCTGGCTCGCTCTCTTATCTGGCTCGCTCGCATATCTGGCTCGCTCGCTCTCATATCTGGCTCGCTCGCTTGCTCTCATATTTGGCTAGCTCGCTTTCTCTCTTGTCTTGCTCGCTCTCTTATCTGGCTTGCTCGCTCTCATATCTGGCTGGTTCGCTTGCTCTCATATCTGGCTCGCTCGCTTGCTCTCTTGTCTGGCTCGCTCTCTTATCTGGCTTGCTCGCTAGCATATCTGGCTTGCACGCTTGCTCTCTTGTCTGGCTTGTTCTCTTATCTGGCTCGCTCGCTCCCATATCTGGCTCGCTCGCTTGCTCTCATATCTGGCTCGCTCGCTTGCTCTCTTGTCTGGCTCGCTCTCTTATCTGGCTCGCTCATACATCTGGTTCGCTCGCTCTCACATCTAGCTGGCTCGCTTGCTCTCATATTTGGCTCGCTCGCTTGCTCTCTTGTCTGGCTCGCTCTCTTATCTGGCTCGCTCTCATATCTGGCTTTCTAGCTTGCTCTCATATCTGGTTCGCTGGTTTGCTCTCTTTTCTGTCTCGCTCTCTTTTATAGCTCGCTCGCATATCTGGCTTGCTCGCTCTCACATCTGGCTCGCTCGCTTGCTCGCACGCATATCTGGTTCGCTCGCTCTCATATCTTACTCGCTCCGTCTCATGTCTGGCTCGCTCGCTCTCATATCTAGCTTGCTCGCTTGCTCTCATATCTGGCTCGCTCGCTTGCTCTCTTGTCTGGCTCGCTCTCTTATCTGGCTCGCTCGCATATCTTGCGCGCTCACTCTCAAATCTGGCTCGCTTGCTTGCTCTCATATCTGGCTAGCTCGCTTGCTCTCATATCTGGATAGCTCGTTTGCTCTCTTGTCTTGCTTGCTCTCTTATCTGGCTCGCTCGCTCTCATATCTGGCTGGCTCGCTTGCTCTCATATCTGGCTCGCTCGCTTGCTCTCATATCTGGCCCTCTTGCTCTCATATCTGGCTCGCTCGCTTGCTTAATTGTCTGGCTCGCTCTCTTATCTGGCTCGCTGGCTCTCATATCTGGCTGGCTCGCTTGCTCTCATATCTGGCTCTCTTGCTCTCATATCTGGCTCGCTCGCTTGCTTAATTGTCTGGCTCGCTCTCTTATCTGGCTCGCTCGCATATCTTGCTCGCTCGCTCTCACATCTGGCTCGCTCGCTCTCATATCTGGCTTGCTCGCTTGCTCTCATATCTGGCTAGCTCGCTTGCTCTCATATCTGGCTAGCTCGTTTGCTCTCTTGTCTTGCTCGCTCTCTTATCTGGCTAGCTCGCTCTCATATCTGGCTTGCTTGCTTGCTCTCATATCTGGCTCGCTCGCTTGCTCTCATATCTGGCTCTCTTGTTCTCATATCTGGCTCGCTCGCTTGCTTAATTGTCTGGCTCGCTCTCTTATCTGGCTCGCTCGCTCGCTCGCTCTCACATCTGGCTCGCTCGCTTGCTCTCAAATGTGGCTCGCTAGCTTGCTCTCATGTCTGGCTCGTTCGCTCTCATATCTGGCTCGCTCGCTTTCATATCTTACTCGCTCGCTCTCATGTCTGGCTACCTCGCTCTCATATCTGGCTTGCTCTCATATCTGGCTCGCTCGCTTGCTCTCTTGTCTGGCTCGCTCTCTTATCTGACTTGCTCTCATATCTGTCTCGCTCGCTCTCAAATCTGGCTCGCTCGCTTGCCCTCATATCTGGCTAGCTCGCTTGCTCTCTTGTCTTGCTCGCTCTCTTACCTGGCTCGCTCGCTCTCATATCTGACTGGCTCGCTTGCTCTCATATCTGGCTCGCTCGCTTGCTCTCATATCTGGCTCTCTTGCTCTCATATCTGGCTCGCTCGCTTGCTTAATTGTCTGGCTCGCTCTCTTATCTGGCTTGCTCTCTCTCACATCTGGCTTGCTCGCTGCTCTCTTGTCTGGCTCGCTCTCTTATCTGGCTCGCTCGTATATCTTGCTCGCTCGCTCTCACATCTGGCTCGCTCGCTTGCTCTCAAATGTGGCTAGCTCGCTTGCTCTCTTGTCTTGCTCGCTCTCTTATCTGGCTCGCTCGCTCTCATATCTGGCTGGCTCGCTTGCTCTCATATCTGGCTCGCTCGCTTGCTCTCTTGTCTGGCTCGCTCTCTTATCTGGTTTGCTCGCTAGCATATCTGGCTCGCACGCTTGCTCTCTTGTCTGGCTTGCTCTCTTATCTGGCTCGCTCGCTTTCATATCTGGCTCGCTCGCTTGCTCTCATGTCTGGCTCGCTCGCTTGCTCTCATGTCTGGCTCGCTCTCATATCTGGCTTTCTCGCTTGCTCTCTTGTCTGGCTCGCTCTCTTATCTGGCTCGCTCGCATATCTGGCTCGCTCGCATATCTGGCTTGCTCGCTCTCACATCTGGCTGGCTTGCTTGCTCTCATTTCTGGCTGGCTAGCTTGCTCTCATATCTGGCTTACTCGCTTCCTCTCTTGTCTGTCTCACTCTCTTTTATGGCTCGTTTGCATATCTGGCTCGCTCGCTTGCTCTCATATCTGGCATGCTCGCTCACTCTCATATCTGGCTTGCTCGCTTGCTCTCATATTCGGCTCGCTCGCTTGCATATCTGGCTTGCTCGCTTGCTCTCTTGTCTGGCTCGCTCTCTTATCTGGCTCGCTCGCATATCTGGCTCGCTCGCTCTCAAATCTGGCTCGCTCGCTTGCTCTCATATCTGGCTAGCTCGCTTGCTCTCTTGTCTTGCTCGCTCTCATATCTGGCTCGCTCGCTTGCTCTCATATCTGGCTCGCTCGCTCTTTATATCTGGCTTTCTCGCTTGCTCTCTTGTCTGGCTCGCTCTCTTATCTGGCTTGCTCGCATATCTGGCTCGCTCGCTCTCACATCTGGCTGGCTCGCTTGCTCTCATTTCTGGCTGGCTCGCTTGCTCTCATATCTGGCTCGCTCGCTTGCTCTCTTGTCTGTCTCGCTCTCTTTTATGGCTCGCTCGCATATCTGGCTCTCTCGCTCTCAAATCTGGCTCGCTCGCTTGCTCTCATATCTGGCTTGCTCGCTTGCTCTCATATCTGGCTCGCTCGCTTGCTCTCTTGTCTGGCTCGCTCTCTTATCTGGCTCGCTCGCATATCTGGCTCGCTCGCTCTCAAATCTGGCTCGCTCGCTTGGTCTCATATCTGGCTAGCTCGCTCGCTCTCTTGTCTTGCTCGCTCTCTTATCTGGCTCGCTCGCTCTCATATCTGGCTGGCTCGCTTGCTCTCATATCTGGTTCGCTCGCTTGCTCTCTTGTCTGGCTCGCTCTCTTATCTGGCTAGCTCGCTGGCATATCTGGCTCGCACGCTTGCTCTCTTGTCTGGCTTGGTCTCTTATCTGGCTCGCTCGCTCTCATATCTGGCTCGCTCGCTTGCTCTCATGTCTGGCTCGCTCGCTCTCATATCTGGCTTTCTCGCTTGCTCTCTTGTCTGGCTCGCTCTCTTATCTGGCTCGCTCTCATACCTGGCTCGCTCGCTCTCACATCTAGCTGGCTCCCTTGCTCTCATATCTGGCTCGCTTGCTCTCTTGTCTGGCTCGCTTTCTTATCTGGCTCGCTCTTATATCTGCCTTGCTAGCTCGCTCTCATATCTGGCTCACTCGCTTGCTCTCTTGTCTGGCTCGCTCTCTTATCTGGCTTGCTCGCATATCTGGCTCGCTCGCTCTCACATCTGACTGGCTCGCTTGCTCTCATTTCTGGCTGGCTCGCTTGCTCTCATATCTGGCTCGCTCGCTTGCTCTCTTGTCTGTCTCGCTCTCTTTTATGGCTCGCTCGCATATCTGGCTCTCTCGCTCTCAAATCTGGCTCGCTCGCTTGCTCTCATATCTGGCTTGCTCGCTTGCTCTTATATCTGGCTCGCTCGCTTGCTCTCTTGTCTGGCTCGCTCTCTTATCTGGCTCGCTCGCATATCTGGCTCGCTCGCTCTCAAATCTGGCTCGCTCGCTTGCTCTCATATCTGGCTAGCTCGCTCGCTCTCTTGTCTTGCTCGCTCTCTTATCTGGCTCGCTCGCTCTCATATCTGGCTGGCTCGCTTGCTCTCATATCTGGTTCGCTCGCTTGCTCTCTTGTCTGGCTCGCTCTCTTATCTGGCTAGCTCGCTAGCATATCTGGCTCGCACGCTTGCTCTCTTGTCTGGCTTGGTCTCTTATCTGGCTCGCTCGCTCTCATATCTGGCTCGCTCGCTTGCTCTCATGTCTGGCTCGCTCGCTCTCATATCTGGCTTTCTCGCTTGCTCTCTTGTCTGGCTCGCTCTCTTATCTGGCTCGCTCTCATACCTGGCTCGCTCGCTCTCACATCTAGCTTGCTCCCTTGCTCTCATATCTGGCTCGCTTGCTCTCTTGTCTGGCTCGCTTTCTTATCTGGCTCGCTCTTATATCTGCCTTGCTAGCTCGCTCTCATATCTGGCTCGCTCGCTTGCTCTCTTGTCTGGCTCGCTCTCTTATCTGGCTCGCTCGCTCGCATATCTGGCTCCCTTGCTCTCACATCTGGCTCGCTCGCTTGCTCTCTTGTCTGGCTCGCTCTCTTATCTGGCTCGCTCGCATATCTGGCTCGCTCGCTCTCATGTCTGGCTCGCTCGCTCTCATATCTGGCTTGCTCGCTTGCTCTCATATCTGGCTTGCTCGCTTGCTCTCATATCTGGCTCGCTCACTTGCTCTCATATCTGGCTCGCTCGCTTGTTCTCATATCTGGCTCGCTCGCTTGCTCTCTTGTCTGGCTCGCTCTCTTATCTGGCTCGCTCTCTTATCTGGCTCGCTCGCATATCTGGCTCGCTCGCTCTCATATCTGGCTCGCTCGCTTGCTCTCATATTTGGCTAGCTCGCTTTTTCTCTTGTCTTGCTCGCTCTCTTATCTGGCTTCCTCGCTCTCGTATCTGGCTGGTTCGCTTGCTCTCATATCTGGCTCGCTCGCTTGCTCTCTTGTCTGGCTCGCTCTCTTATCTGGCTTGCTCGCTAGCATATCTGGCTTGCACGCTTGCTCTCTTGTCTGGCTTGCTCTCTTATCTGGCTCGCTCGCTCTCATATCTGGCTCGCTCGCTTGCTCTCATATCTGGCTCGCTCGCTTGCTCTCTTGTCTGGCTCGCTCTCTTATCTGGCTCGCTCATATATCTGGCTCGCTCGCTCTCACATCTAGCTGGCTCGCTTGCTCTCATATTTGGCTCGCTCGCTTGCTCTCTTGTCTGGCTCGCTCTCTTATCTGGCTCGCTCTTATATCTGGCTTGCTAGCTTGCTCTCATATCTGGTTCGCTCGTTTGCTCTCTTTTCTGTCTCGCTCTCTTTTATAGCTCGCTCGCATATCTGGCTTGCTCGCTCTCACATCTGGCTCGCTCGCTTGCTCGCACGCATATCTGGTTCGCTCACTCTCATATCTTACTCGCTCCGTCTCATGTCTGGCTCGCTCGCTCTCATATCTAGCTTGCTTGCTTGCTCTCATATCTGGCTCGCTCGCTTGCTCTCTTGTCTGGCTCGCTCTCTTATCTGGCTCGCTCGCATATCTTGCGCGCTCACTCTCAAATCTGGCTCGCTTGCTTGCTCTCATATCTGGCTAGCTCGCTTGCTCTCATATCTGGCTAGCTCGTTTGCTCTCTTGTCTTGCTTGCTCTCTTATCTGACTCGCTCGCTCTCATATCTGGCTGGCTCGCTTGCTCTCATATCTGGCTCGCTCGCTTGCTCTCATATCTGGCCCTCTTGCTCTCATATCTGGCTCGCTCGCTTGCTTAATTGTCTGGCTCGCTCTCTTATCTGGCTCGCTCGCTCTCATATCTGGCTGGCTCGCTAGCTCTCATATCTGGCTCTCTTGCTCTCATATCTGGCTCGCTCGCTTGCTTAATTGTCTGGCTCGCTCTCTTATCTGGCTCGCTCGCATATCTTGCTCGCTCGCTCTCACATCTGGCTCGCTCGCTCGCTCTCATATCTGGCTTGCTCGCTTGCTCTCATATCTGGCTAGCTCGCTTGCTCTCATATCTGGCTAGCTCGTTTGCTCTCTTGTCTTGCTCGCTCTCTTATCTGGCTAGCTCGCTCTCATATCTGGCTGGCTCGCTTGCTCTCATATCTGGCTCGCTCGCTTGCTCTCATATCTGGCTCTCTTGTTCTCATATCTGGCTCGCTCGCTTGCTTAATTGTCTGGCTCGCTCTCTTATCTGGCTCGCTCGCTCCCTCGCTCTCACATCTGGCTCGCTCGCTTGCTCTCAAATGTGGCTCGCTCGCTTGCTCTCATGTCTGGCTCGTTCGCTCTCATATCTGGCTCGCTCGCTTTCATATCTTACTCGCTCGCTCTCATGTCTGGCTACCTCGCTCTCATATCTGGCTTGCTCTCATATCTGGCTCGCTCGCTTGCTCTCTTGTCTGGCTCGCTCTCTTATTTGACTTGCTCGCATATCTGGCTCGCTCGCTCTCAAATCTGGCTCGCTCGCTTGCTCTCATATCTGGCTAGCTCGCTTGCTCTCTTGTCTTGCTCGCTCTCTTATCTGGCTCGCTCGCTCTCATATCTGGCTGGCTCGCTTGCTCTCATATCTGGCTCGCTCGCTTGCTCTCATATCTGGCTCTCTTGCTCTCATATCTGGCTCGCTCGCTTGCTTAATTGTCTGGCTCGCTCTCTTATCTGGCTTGCTCTCTCTCACATCTGGCTTGCTCGCTGCTCTCATATCTGGCTCGCTCGCTTGCTCTCTTGTCTGGCTCGCTCTCTTATCTGGTTTGCTCGCTAGCATATCTGGCTCGCACGCTTGCTCTCTTGTCTGGCTTGCTCTCTTATCTGGCTCGCTCGGTTTCATATCTGGCTCGCTCGCTTGCTCTCATGTCTGGCTCGCTCGCTTGCTCTCATGTCTGGCTCGCTCTCATATCTGGCTTTCTCGCTTGCTCTCTTGTCTGGCTCGCTCTCTTATCTGGCTCGCTCGCATATCTGGCTCTCTCGCATATATGGCTTGCTCGCTCTCACATCTGGCTGTCTTGCTTGCTCTCATTTCTGGCTGGCTCGCTTGCTTTCATATCTGGCTCACTCGCTTCCTCTCTTGTCTGTCTCACTCTCTTTTATGGCTCGTTTGCATATCTGGCTCGCTCGCTTGCTCTCATATCTGGCATGCTAGCTCACTCTCATATCTGGCTTGCTCGCTTGCTCTCATATTCGGCTCGCTCGCTTGCATATCTGGCTTGCTCGCTTGCTCTCTTGTCTGGCTCGCTCTCTTATCTGGCTCGCTCGCATATCTGGCTCGCTCGCTCTCAAATCTGGCTCGCTCGCTTGCTCTCATATCTGGCTAGCTCGCTTGCTCTCTTGTCTTGCTCGCTCTCTTATCTGGCTCGCTCGCTCTCATATCTGGCTGGCTCGCTTGCTGTCATATCTGGCTCGCTCGCTTGCTCTCTTGTCTGGCTCGCTCTCTTATCTATCTTGGTCGCTAGCATATCTGGCTCGCACGCTTGCTCTCTTATCTGGCTCGCTCGCTCTCATATCTGGCTCGCTCGCTTGCTCTCATGTCTGGCTCGCTCTCATATCTGGCTTTCTCGCATGCTCTCTTGTCTGGCTCGCTCTCTTATCTGGCTCGCTCGCATACCTGGCTCGCTCGCTCTCTCATCTAGCTGGCTCGCTTGCTCTCATATCTGGCTCGCTTGCTCTCTTGTCTGGCTCGCTCTCTTATTTGGCTCGCTCTTATATCTGCCTTGCTAGCTCGCTCTCATATCTGGCTCGCTCGCTTGCTCTCTTGTCTGTCTCGCTCTCTTTTATGGCTCGCTCGCATATCTGGCTAGCTTGCTCTCACATGTGGCTCGCTCGCTTGCTCTCTTGTCTGGCTCGCTCTCTTTTCTGGCTCACTCGCTCGCATATCTGGCTCGCTCGCTCTCATGTCTGGCTCGCTTCGCTCTCATATCTGGCTTGCTCGCTTGCTCTCATATCTGGCTCGCTCGCTTACTCTCATATCTGGCTCGCTCGCTTGCTCTCTTGTCTGGCTCACTCTCTTATCTGGCTCACTCGCATATCTGGCTCGCTCGCTCTCAAATCTGGCTCGCTCGCTTGCTCTCATATCTGGCTCGCTCGCTTGCTCTCATATCTGGCTCGCTCGCTTGCTCTCATATCTGGCTCGCTCGCTTTTTCTCATATCTGGCTCGCTCGCTTGCTCTCTTGTCTGGCTCGCTCTCTTCTCTGGCTCGCTCGCTCTCATATCTGGCTGGCTCGCTTGCTCTCATATCTGGTTCGCTCGCTTGCTCTCATGTCTGGCTCGTTCGCTCTCATATCTGGCTCGCTCGCTTTCATATCTTACTCGCTCGCTCTCATGTCTGGCTACCTCGCTCTCATATCTGGCTTGCTCTCATATCTGGCTCGCTCGCTTGCTCTCTTGTCTGGCTCGGTCTCTTATCTGACTCGCTCGCATATCTGGCTCGCTCGCTCTCAAATCTGGCTCGCTCGCTTGCTCTCATATCTGGCTAGCTCGCTTGCTCTCATATCTGGCTAGCTCGCTTGCTCTCTTGTCTTGCTCGCTCTCTTATCTGGCTCGCTCGCTCTCATATCTGGATGGCTCGCTTGCTCTTATATCTGGCTCGCTCGCTTGCTCTCATATCTGGCTCTCTTGCTCTCATATCTGGCTGGCTCGCTTGCTTAATTGTCTGGCTCGCTCTCTTATCTGGCTTGCTCTCTCTCACATCTGGCTTGCTCGCTGCTCTCTTGTCTGGCTCGCTCTCTTATCTGGCTCGCTCGCATATCTTGCTCGCTCGCTCTCACATCTGGCTCGCTCGCTTGCTCTCAAATGTGGCTCGCTCGCTTGCTCTCATGTCTGGCTCGTTCGCTCTCATATCTGGCTCGCTCGCTTTCATATCTTACTCGCTCGCTCTCATGTCTGGCTCGCTCTCTCCCATATCTGGCTTGCTCTCATATCTGGCTCGCTCGCTTGCTCTCTTGTCTGGCTCGCTCTCTTATCTGACTCGCTCGCATATCTGGCTCGCTCGCTCTCAAATCTGGCTCATATCTGGCTGGTTCGCTTACTCTCATATCTGGCTCGCTCGCTTGCTCTCTTGTCTGGCTCGCTCTCTTATCTGGCTTGCTCGCTAGCATATCTGGCTCGCACGCTTGCTCTCTTGTCTGGCTTGCTCACTTATCTGTCTCGCTCTCACATCTGGCTCGCTCGCTTGCTCTCATATCTGGCTCGCTCGCTTGCTCTCTTGTCTGGCTCGCTCTCTTATCTGGCTTGCTCGTTAGCATATCTGGCTCGCACGCTTGCTCTCTTGTCTGGCTTGCTCTCTTATCTGGCTCGATCGCTCTCATATCTGGCTCGCTCGCTTGCTCTCATGTCTGGCTCGCTCGCTCTCATATCTGGCTTGCTCACTTGCTCTCTTGTATGGTCGCTCTCTTATCTGGCTCGCTCTCATATCTGGCTTGCTCGCTTGTTCTCATATCTGGCTCGCTCGCTTGCTCTCTTGTCTGGCTCGCTCTCTTATCTGGCTCGCTCGCATATCTGGCTCGCTAGCTCTCAAATCTGGCTCGCTCGCTTGCTCTCATATTTGGCTAGCTCGCTTTCTCTATTGTCTTGCTCGCTCTCTTATCTGGCTCGCTCGCTCTCATATCTGGCTGGTTCGCTTGCTCTCATATCTGGCTCGCTCGCTTGCTCTCTTGTCTGGCTCGCTCTCTTATCTGGCTTGCTCGCTAGCATATCTGGCTCGCACGCTTGCTCTCTTGTCTGGCTTGGTCTCATATCTGGCTCGCTTGCTCTCATATCTGGCTCGCTCGCTTGCTCTCATGTCTGGCTCGCTCGCTCTCATATCTGGCTTTCTCGCTTGCTCTCTTGTCTGGTTCGCTCTCTTATCTGGCTCTCTCATATCTGGCTTGCTCGCTTGCTCTCATATCTGGCTCGCTAGCTTGCTCTCTTGTCTGGCTCGCTCTCTTATCTGGCTCGATCGCTCTCATATCTGGCTCGCTCGCTTGCTCTCATGTCTGGCTCGCTCGCTCTCATATCTGGCTTTCTAGCTTGCTCTCTTGTCTGGCTCGCTCTCTTATCTGGCTTGCTCGCATATCTGGCTTGCTCGCTAGCATATCTCTCATATCTGTCTGGCTCGCTCGCTTGCTCTCTTGTCTGGCTCGCTCTCTTATCTGGCTTGCTCGCTAGCATATCTGGCTCGCACGCTTGCTCTCTTGTCTGGCTTGCTCTCTTATCTGTCTCGCTCTCACATCTGGCTCGCTCGCTTGCTCTCATATCTGGTTCGTTCGCTTGCTCTTTTGTCTGGCTCGCTCTCTTATCTGGCTTGCTCGCTAGCATATCTGGCTCGCACGCTTGCTCTCTTATCTTGCTCGATCGCTCTCATATCTGGCTCGCACGCTTGCTCTCTTATCTGGCTCGCTCGCTCTCATTTCTGGCTCGCTCGCTTGCTCTCATGTCTGGCTCGCTCTCATATCTGGCTTTCTCGCATGCTCTCTTGTCTGGCTCGCTCTCTTATCTGGCTCGCTCGCATACCTGGCTCGCTCGCTCTCTCATCTAGCTGGCTCGCTTGCTCTCATATCTGGCTCGCTTGCTCTCTTGTCTGGCTCGCTCTCTTTTTTGGCTCGCTCTTATATCTGCCTTGCTAGCTCGCTCTCATATCTGGCTCGCTCGCTTGCTCTCTTGTCTGTCTCGCTCTCTTTTATGGCTCGCTCGCATATCTGGCTAGCTTGCTCTCACATGTGGCTCGCTCGCTTGCTCTCTTGTCTGGCTCGCTCTCTTTTCTGGCTCACTCGCTCGCATATCTGGCTCGCTCGCTCTCATGTCTGGCTCGCTTCGCTCTCATATCTGGCTTGCTCGCTTGCTCTCATATCTGGCTCGCTCGCTTACTCTCATATCTGGCTCGCTCGCTTGCTCTCTTGTCTGGCTCACTCTCTTATCTGGCTCACTCGCATATCTGGCTCGCTCGCTCTCAAATCTGGCTCGCTCGCTTGCTCTCATATCTGGCTCGCTCGCTTGCTCTCATATCTGGCTCGCTCGCTTGCTCTCATATCTGGCTCGCTCGCTTTTTCTCATATCTGGCTCGCTCGCTTGCTCTCTTGTCTGGCTCGCTCTCTTCTCTGGCTCGCTCGCTCTCATATCTGGCTGGCTCGCTTGCTCTCATATCTGGTTCGCTCGCTTGCTCTCATGTCTGGCTCGTTCGCTCTCATATCTGGCTCGCTCGCTTTCATATCTTACTCGCTCGCTCTCATGTCTGGCTACCTCGCTCTCATATCTGGCTTGCTCTCATATCTGGCTCGCTCGCTTGCTCTCTTGTCTGGCTCGGTCTCTTATCTGACTCGCTCGCATATCTGGCTCGCTCGCTCTCAAATCTGGCTCGCTCGCTTGCTCTCATATCTGGCTAGCTCGCTTGCTCTCATATCTGGCTAGCTCGCTTGCTCTCTTGTCTTGCTCGCTCTCTTATCTGGCTCGCTCGCTCTCATATCTGGATGGCTCGCTTGCTCTTATATCTGGCTCGCTCGCTTGCTCTCATATCTGGCTCTCTTGCTCTCATATCTGGCTCGCTCGCTTGCTTAATTGTCTGGCTCGCTCTCTTATCTGGCTTGCTCTCTCTCACATCTGGCTTGCTCGCTGCTCTCTTGTCTGGCTCGCTCTCTTATCTGGCTCGCTCGCATATCTTGCTCGCTCGCTCTCACATCTGGCTCGCTCGCTTGCTCTCAAATGTGGCTCGCTCGCTTGCTCTCATGTCTGGCTCGTTCGCTCTCATATCTGGCTCGCTCGCTTTCATATCTTACTCGCTCGCTCTCATGTCTGGCTCGCTCTCTCCCATATCTGGCTTGCTCTCATATCTGGCTCGCTCGCTTGCTCTCTTGTCTGGCTCGCTCTCTTATCTGACTCGCTCGCATATCTGGCTCGCTCGCTCTCAAATCTGGCTCATATCTGGCTGGTTCGCTTACTCTCATATCTGGCTCGCTCGCTTGCTCTCTTGTCTGGCTCGCTCTCTTATCTGGCTTGCTCGCTAGCATATCTGGCTCGCACGCTTGCTCTCTTGTCTGGCTTGCTCACTTATCTGTCTCGCTCTCACATCTGGCTCGCTCGCTTGCTCTCATATCTGGCTCGCTCGCTTGCTCTCTTGTCTGGCTCGCTCTCTTATCTGGCTTGCTCGTTAGCATATCTGGCTCGCACGCTTGCTCTCTTGTCTGGCTTGCTCTCTTATCTGGCTCGATCGCTCTCATATCTGGCTCGCTCGCTTGCTCTCATGTCTGGCTCGCTCGCTCTCATATCTGGCTTGCTCACTTGCTCTCTTGTATGGTCGCTCTCTTATCTGGCTCGCTCTCATATCTGGCTTGCTCGCTTGTTCTCATATCTGGCTCGCTCGCTTGCTCTCTTGTCTGGCTCGCTCTCTTATCTGGCTCGCTCGCATATCTGGCTCGCTAGCTCTCAAATCTGGCTCGCTCGCTTGCTCTCATATTTGGCTAGCTCGCTTTCTCTATTGTCTTGCTCGCTCTCTTATCTGGCTCGCTCGCTCTCATATCTGGCTGGTTCGCTTGCTCTCATATCTGGCTCGCTCGCTTGCTCTCTTGTCTGGCTCGCTCTCTTATCTGGCTTGCTCGCTAGCATATCTGGCTCGCACGCTTGCTCTCTTGTCTGGCTTGGTCTCATATCTGGCTCGCTTGCTCTCATATCTGGCTCGCTCGCTTGCTCTCATGTCTGGCTCGCTCGCTCTCATATCTGGCTTTCTCGCTTGCTCTCTTGTCTGGTTCGCTCTCTTATCTGGCTCTCTCATATCTGGCTTGCTCGCTTGCTCTCATATCTGGCTCGCTAGCTTGCTCTCTTGTCTGGCTCGCTCTCTTATCTGGCTCGATCGCTCTCATATCTGGCTCGCTCGCTTGCTCTCATGTCTGGCTCGCTCGCTCTCATATCTGGCTTTCTAGCTTGCTCTCTTGTCTGGCTCGCTCTCTTATCTGGCTTGCTCGCATATCTGGCTTGCTCGCTAGCATATCTCTCATATCTGTCTGGCTCGCTCGCTTGCTCTCTTGTCTGGCTCGCTCTCTTATCTGGCTTGCTCGCTAGCATATCTGGCTCGCACGCTTGCTCTCTTGTCTGGCTTGCTCTCTTATCTGTCTCGCTCTCACATCTGGCTCGCTCGCTTGCTCTCATATCTGGTTCGTTCGCTTGCTCTTTTGTCTGGCTCGCTCTCTTATCTGGCTTGCTCGCTAGCATATCTGGCTCGCACGCTTGCTCTCTTATCTTGCTCGATCGCTCTCATATCTGGCTCGCTCGCTTGCTCTCATGTCTGGCTCGCTCGCTCTCATATCTGGCTTTCTAGCTTGCTCTCTTGTCTGGCTCGCTCTCTTATCTGGCTTGCTCGCATATCTGGCTTGGTCGCTAGCATATCTCTCATATCTGTCTGGCTCGCTCGCTTGCTCTCTTGTCTGGCTCGCTCTCTTATCTGGCTTGCTCGCTAGCATATCTGGCTCGCACGCTTGCTCTCTTGTCTGGCTTGCTCTCTTATCTGGCTCGATCGCTCTCATATCTGGCTTTCTCACTTGCTCTCTTGTATGGTCGCTCTCTTATCTGGCTCGCTCTCATATCTGGCTTGCTCGCTTGTTCTCATATCTGGCTCGCTCGCTTGCTCTCTTGTCTGGCTCGCTCTCTTATCTGGCTCGCTCGCATATCTGGCTCGCTAGCTCTCAAATCTGGCTCGCTCGCTTGCTCTCATATTTGGCTAGCTCGCTTTCTCTATTGTCTTGCTCGCTCTCTTATCTGGCTCGCTCGCTCTCATATCTGGCTGGTTCGCTTGCTCTCATATCTGGCTCGCTCGCTTGCTCTCTTGTCTGGCTCGCTCTCTTATCTGGCTTGCTCGCTAGCATATCTGGCTCGCTCGCTTGCTCTCTTGTCTGGCTTGGTCTCATATCTGGCTCGCTTGCTCTCATATCTGGCTCGCTCGCTTGCTCTCATGTCTGGCTCGCTCGCTCTCATATCTGGCTTTCTCGCTTGCTCTCTTGTCTGGTTCGCTCTCTTATCTGGCTCTCTCTCATATCTGGCTTGCTCGCTTGCTCTCATATCTGGCTCGCTCGCTTGCTCTCTTGTCTGGCTCGCTCTCTTATCTGGCTCGATCGCTCTCATATCTGGCTCGCTCGCTTGCTCTCATGTCTGGCTCGCTCGCTCTCATATCTGGCTTTCTAGCTTGCTCTCTTGTCTGGCTCGCTCTCTTATCTGGCTTGCTCGCATATCTGGCTTGCTCGCTAGCATATCTCTCATATCTGTCTGGCTCGCTCGCTTGCTCTCTTGTCTGGCTCGCTCTCTCATCTGGCTTGCTCGCTAGCATATCTGGCTCGCACGCTTGCTCTCTTGTCTGGCTTGCTCTCTTATCTGTCTCGCTCTCACATCTGGCTCGCTCGCTTGCTCTCATATCTGGTTCGTTCGCTTGCTCTTTTGTCTGGCTCGCTCTCTTATCTGGCTTGCTCGCTAGCATATCTGGCTCGCACGCTTGCTCTCTTATCTTGCTCGATCGCTCTCATATCTGGCTCGCTCGCTTGCTCTCATGTCTGGCTCGCTCGCTCTCATATCTGGCTTTCTCGCTTGCTCTCTTGTCTGGCTCGCTCTCTTATCTGGCTTGCTCGCATATCTGGCTCGCTCGCTCTCACATCTGGCTGGCTCGCTTGCTCTCATTTCTGGCTGGCTCGCTTGCTCTCATATCTGGCTCGCTCGCTTGCTCTCTTGTCTGTCTCGCTCTCTTTTATGGCTCGCTCGCATATCTGGCTCGCTCGCTCTCAAATTTGGCTCGCTCGCTTGCTCTCATATCTGGCTTGCTCGCTTGCTCTCATATCTGGCTCGCTCGCTTGCTCTCTTGTCTGGCTCGCTCTCTTATCTGGCTCGCTCGCATATCTGGCTCGCTCGCTCTCATATCTGGCTCGCTAGCTTGCTCTCATATTTGGCTAGCTCGCTTTCTCTCTTGTCTTGCTCGCTCTCTTATCTGGCTTGCTCGCTCTCATATCTGGCTGGTTCGCTTGCTCTCTTGTCTGGCTCGCTCTCTTATCTGGCTTGCTCGCTAGCATATCTGGCTTGCACGCTTGCTCTCTTGTCTGGCTTGCTCTCTTATCTGGCTCGCTCGCTCTCATATCTGGCTCGCTCGCTTGCTCTCATATCTGGCTCGCTCGCTTGCTCTCTTGTCTGGCTCGCTCTCTTATCTGGCTCGCTCATATATCTGGCTCGCTCGCTCTCACATCTAGCTGGCTCGCTTGCTCTCATATTTGGCTCGCTCGCTTGCTCTCTTGTCTGGCTCGCTCTCTTATCTGGCTCGCTCTCATATCTGGCTTGCTAGCTTGCTCTCATATCTGGTTCGCTCGTTTGCTCTCTTTTCTGTCTCGCTCTCTTTTATAGCTCGCTCGCATATCTGGCTTGCTCGCTCTCACATCTGGCTCGCTCGCTTGCTCGCACGCATATCTGGTTCACTCGCTCTCATATCTTACTCGCTCCGTCTCATGTCTGGCTCGCTCGCTCTCATATCTAGCTTGCTCGCTTGCTCTCATATCTGTCTCGCTCGCTTGCTCTCTTGTCTGGCTCGCTCTCTTATCTGGCTCGCTCGCATATCTTGCGCGCTCACTCTCAAATCTGGCTCGCTTGCTTGCTCTCATATCTGGCTAGCTCGCTTGCTCTCATATCTGGCTAGCTCGTTTGCTCTCTTGTCTTGCTCGCTCTCTTATCTGGCTCGCTCGCTCTCATATCTGGCTGGCTCGCTTGCTCTCATATCTGGCTCGCTCGCTTGCTCTCATATCTGGCCCTCTTGCTCTCATATCTGGCTCGCTCGCTTGCTTAATTGTCTGGCTCGCTCTCTTATCTGGCTCGCTCGCTCTCATATCTGGCTGGCTCGCTTGCTCTCATATCTGGCTCTCTTGCTCTCATATCTGGCTCGCTCGCTTGCTTAATTGTCTGGCTCGCTCTCTTATCTGGCTCGCTCGCATATCTTGCTCGCTCGCTCTCACATCTGGCTCGCTCGCTCCCTCTCATATCTGGCTTGCTCGCTTGCTCTCATATCTGGCTAGCTCGCTTGCTCTCATATCTGGCTAGCTCGTTTGCTCTCTAGTCTTGCTCGCTCTCTTATCTGGCTAGCTCGCTCTCATATCTGGCTGGCTCGCTTGCTCTCATATCTGGCTCGCTCGCTTGCTCTCATATCTGGCTCTCTTGTTCTCATATCTGGCTCGCTCGCTTGCTTAATTGTCTGGCTCGCTCTCTTATCTGGCTCGCTCGCATATCTTGCTCGCTCGCTCTCACATCTGGCTCGCTCGCTTGCTCTCAAATGTGGCTCGCTCGCTTGCTCTCATGTCTGGCTCGTTCGCTCTCATATCTGGCTCGCTCACTTTCATATCTTACTCGCTCGCTCTCA
Organism: Hyla sarda; assembly: GCF_029499605.1. Taxonomy (NCBI): domain Eukaryota; kingdom Metazoa; phylum Chordata; class Amphibia; order Anura; family Hylidae; genus Hyla; species Hyla sarda. The sequence goes on from NW_026610718.1 coordinate 698,674, forward strand.
TGTCTGGCTACCTCGCTCTCATATCTGGCTTGCTCTCATATCTGGCTGGCTCGCTTGCTCTCATATCTGGCTAGCTCGCTTGCTCTCATATCTGGCTCTCTTGCTCTCATATCTGGCTCGCTCGCTTGCTTAATTGTCTGGCTCGCTCTCTTATCTGGCTTGCTCTCTCTCACATCTGGCTTGCTCGCTGCTCTCTTGTCTGGCTCGCTCTCTTATCTGGCTCGCTCGCATATCTTGCTCGCTTGCTCTCACATCTGGCTCGCTCGCTTGCTCTCAAATGTGGCTAGCTCTCTTGCTCTCTTGTCTTGCTCGCTCTCTTATCTGGCTCGCTCGCTCTCATATCTGGCTGGCTCGCTTGCTCTCATATCTGGCTCGCTCGCTTGCTCTCTTGTCTGGCTCGCTCTCTTATCTGGTTTGCTCGCTAGCATATGTGGCTCGCACGCTTGCTCTCTTGTCTGGCTTGCTCTCTTATCTGGCTCGCTCGCTTTCATATCTGGCTCGCTCGCTTGCTCTCATGTCTGGCTCGCTCGCTTGCTCTCATGTCTGGCTCACTCTCATATCTGGCTTTCTCGCTTGCTCTCTTGTCTGGCTCGCTCTCTTATCTGGCTCGCTCGCATATCTGGCTCGCTCGCATATCTGGCTCGCTCGCTCTCACATCTAGCTGGCTCGCTTGCTCTCATATCAGGCTCGCTTGCTCTCTGGTCTGGCTCGCTCTCTTATCTGGCTCGCTCTTATATCTGCCTTGCTAGCTCGCTCTCATATCTGGCTCGCTCGCTTGCTCTCTTGTCTGTCTCGCTCTCTTTTATGGCTCGCTCGCATATCTGGCTAGCTTGCTCTCACATCTGGCTCGCTCGCTTGCTCTCTTGTCTGGCTCGCTCTCTTATCTGGCTAGCTCGCTAGCATATCTGGCTCGCACGCTTGCTCTCTTGTCTGGCTTGATCTCTTATCTGGCTCGCTCGCTCTCATATCTGGCTCGCTCGCTTGCTCTCATGTCTGGCTCGCTCGCTCTCATATCTGGCTTTCTCGCTTGCTCTCTTGTCTGGCTCGCTCTCTTATCTGGCTTGCTCGCATATCTGGCTCGCTCGCTCTCACATCTGGCTGGCTCGCTTGCTCTCATTTCTGGCTTGTTCGCTCTCATATCTGGCTCGCTCGCTTTCATATCTTACTCGCTCGCTCTCATGTCTGGCTCGCTCTCTCCCATATCTGGCTTGCTCTCATATCTGGCTCGCTCGCTTGCTCTCTTGTCTGGCTCGCTCTCTTATCTGACTCGCTCGCATATCTGGCTCGCTCGCTCTCAAATCTGGCTCGCTCGCTTGCTCTCATATCTGGCTAGCTCGCTTGCTCTCATATCTGGCTAGCTCGCTTGCTCTTTTGTCTTGCTCTCTTATCTGGCTCGCTCGCTCTCATATCTGGCTGGCTCGCTTGCTCTCATATCTGGCTCGCTCGCTTGCTCTCATATCTGGCTCGCTCGTTCTCATGTCTGGCTCGCTCACTCTCATGTTTGGCTTGCTCTCATATCTGGATCGCTCGCTTGCTCTCATATCTGGCTCGCTCGCTTGCTTAATTGTCTGGCTCACTCTCTTATCTGCCTCGCTCTCTCTCACATCTGGCTTGCTCGCTTGCTCTAATATCTGGCTCGCTCGCTGCTCTCTTGTCTGGCTCGCTCTCTTATCTGGCTCGCTCGCATATCTTGCTCGCTCGCTCTCACATTTGGCTCACTTGCTCTCTTGTCTGGCTCACTCTCTTATCTGGCTTGCTCGCTAGCATATCTGGCTCGCTCGCTTGCTCTCTTGTCTGGCTTGCTCTCTTATCTGTCTCGCTCTCACATCTGGCTCGCTCGCTTGCTCTCATATCTGGCTCGCACGCTTGCTCTCTTGTCTGGCTTGCTCTCTTATCTGGCTCGATCGCTCTCATATCTGGCTCGCTCGCTTGCTCTCATGTCTGGCTCGCTCGCTCTCATATCTGGCTTTCTCACTTGCTCTCTTGTCTGGTCGCTCTCTTATCTGGCTTGTTCTCATATCTGGCTTGCTCGCTTGCTCTCTTGTCTGGCTCGCTCTATTATCTGGCTCGCTCGCATAGCTGGCTCGCTAGCTCTCAAATCTGGCTCGCTCGCTTGCTCTCATATTTGGCTAGCTCGCTTTCTCTCTTGTCTTGCTCGCTCTCTTATCTGGCTCGCTCGCTCTCATATCTGGCCGGTTCGCTTGCTCTCAAATCTGGCTCGCTCGCTTGCTCTCTTGTCTGGCTCGCTCTCTTATCTGGCTTGCTCGCTAGCATATCTGGCTCGCACGCTTGCTCTCTTGTCTGGCTTGGTCTCTTATCTGGCTCGCTCGCTCTCATATCTGGCTCGCTCGCTTGCTCTCATGTCTGGCTCGCTCGCTCTCATATCTGGCTCGCTCGCTTGCTCTCATGTCTGGCTTGCTCGCTCTCATATCTGGCTTTCTCGCTTGCTCTCTTGTCTAGTTCGCTCTCTTATCTGGCTCTCTCTCATATCTGGCTTGCTCGCTTGCTCTCATATCTGGCTCGCTCGCTTGCTCTCTTGTCTGGCTCGCTCTCTTATCTGGCTCGATCGCTCTCATATCTGGCTCGCTCGCTTGCTCTCATGTCTGGCTCTCTCGCTCTCATATCTGGCTTTCTCGCTTGCTCTCTTGTCTGGCTCGCTCTCTTATCTGGCTTGCTCGCATATCTGGCTCGCTCGCTCTCACATCTGGCTGGCTCGCTTGCTCTCATTTCTGGCTGGCTCGCTTGCTCTCATATCTGGCTCGCTTGCTTGCTCTCTTGTCTGTCTCGCTCTCTTTTATGTCTCGCTCGCATATCTGGCTCACTCGCTCTCAAATCTGGCTCGCTCGCTTGCTCTCATATCTGGCTTGCTCGCTTGCTCTCATATCCGGGTCGCTCGCTTGCTCTCATATCTGGCTCGCTCGCTTGCTCTCTTGTCTGGCTCGCTCTCTTATCTGTCTCGCTCGTATATCTGGCTCGCTCGCTCTCAAATCTGGCTCGCTCGCTTGCTCTCATATCTGGCTAGCTCGCTTGCTCTCTTGTCTTGCTCGCTCTCTTATCTGGCTCGCTTGCTCTCATATCTGTCTGGCTCGCTTGCTCTCATATCTGGCTCGCTCGCTTGCTCTCTTGTCTGGCTTGCTCTCTTATCTGGCTCGTTCGCTCTCATATCTGGCTCGCTCGCTTTCATATCTTACTCGCTCACTCTCATGTCTGGCTCGCTCTCTCCCATATCTGGCTTGCTCTCATATCTGGCTCGCTCGCTTGCTCTCTTGTCTGGCTCGCTCTCTTATCTGACTCGCTCGCATATCTGGCTCGCTCGCTCTCAAATCTGGCTCGCTCGCTTGCTCTCATATCTGGCTAGCTCGCTTGCTCTCTTGTCTTGCTCGCTCTCATATCTGGCTTGCTCGTTCTCATGTCTGGCTCGCTCACTCTCATGTCTGGCTCGCTCTCATATCTGGATCGCTCGCTTGCTCTCATATCTGGCTCGCTCGCTTGCTTAATTGTCTGGCTCACTCTCTTATCTGCCTCGCTCTCTCTCACATCTGGCTTGCTCGCTTGCTCTAATATCTGGCTCGCTCGCTGCTCTCTTGTCTGGCTCGCTCTCTTATCTGGCTCGCTCGCATATCTTACTCGCTCGCTCTTACATTTGGCTCACTTGCTCTCTTGTCTGGCTCACTCTCTTATCTGGCTTGCTCGCTAGCATATCTGGCTCGCTCGCTTGCTCTCTTGTCTGGCTTGCTCTCTTATCTGTCTCGCTCTAACATCTGGCTCGCTCGCTTGCTCTCATATCTGGCTTGCTCGCTTGCTCTCATATCTGGCTCGCTCGCTTGCTCTCATATCTGACTCGCTCGCTTTTTCTCATATCCGGCTCGCTCGCTTGCTCTCTTGTCTGGCTCGCTCTCTTCTCTGGCTCGCTCGCATATCTGGCTCGCTCGCTCTCAAATCTGGCACGCTCACTTGCTCTCATATTTGGCTAGCTCGCTTTCTCTCTTGTCTTGCTCACTCTCATATCTGGCTCGCTCGCTCTCATATCTGGCTGGTTCGCTTACTCTCATATCTGGCTCGCTCGCTTGCTCTCTTGTCTGGCTCGCTCTCTTATCTGGCTTGCTCGCTAGCATATCTGGCTCGCATGCTTGCTCTCTTGTCTGGCTTGCTCTCTTATCTGTCTCGCTCTCACATCTGGCTCGCTCGCTTGCTCTCATATCTGGCTCGCTCGCTTGCTCTCTTGTCTGGCTCGCTCTCTTATCTGGCTTGCTCGTTAGCATATCTGGCTCGCACGCTTGCTCTCTTGTCTGGCTTGCTCTCTTATCTGGCTCGATCGCTCTCATATCTGGCTTTCTCACTTGCTCTCTTGTATGGTCGCTCTCTTATCTGGCTCGCTCTCATATCTGGCTTGCTCGCTTGTTCTCATATCTGGCTCGCTCGCTTGCTCTCTTATCTGGCTCGCTCGCATATCTGGCTCGCTCGCATATCTGGCTCGCTAGCTCTCAAATCTGGCTCGCTCGCTTGCTCTCATATTTGGCTAGCTCGCTTTCTCTATTGTCTTGCTCGCTCTCTTATCTGGCTCGCTCGCTCTCATATCTGGCTGGTTCGCTTGCTCTCATATCTGGCTCGCTCGCTTGCTCTCTTGTCTGGCTCGCTCTCTTATCTGGCTTGCTCGCTAGCATATCTGGCTCGCACGCTTGCTCTCTTGTCTGGCTTGGTCTCATATCTGGCTCGCTTGCTCTCATATCTGGCTCGCTCGCTTGCTCTCATGTCTGGCTCGCTCGCTCTCATATCTGGCTTTCTCGCTTGCTCTCTTGTCTGGTTCGCTCTCTTATCTGGCTCTCTCTCATATCTGGCTTGCTCGCTTGCTCTCATATCTGGCTCGCTCGCTTGCTCTCTTGTCTGGCTCGCTCTCTTATCTGGCTCGATCGCTCTCATATCTGGCTCGCTCGCTTGCTCTCATGTCTGGCTCGCTCGCTCTCATATCTGGCTTTCTAGCTTGCTCTCTTGTCTGGCTCGCTCTCTTATCTGGCTTGCTCGCATATCTGGCTTGCTCGCTAGCATATCTCTCATATCTGTCTGGCTCGCTCGCTTGCTCTCTTGTCTGGCTCGCTCTCTTATCTGGCTTGCTCTCATATCTGGCTCGCTAGCATATCTGGCTCGCACGCTTGCTCTCTTGTCTGGCTTGCTCTCTTATCTGTCTCGCTCTCACATCTGGCTCGCTCGCTTGCTCTCATATCTGGTTCGTTCGCTTGCTCTTTTGTCTGGCTCGCTCTCTTATCTGGCTTGCTCGCTAGCATATCTGGCTCGCACGCTTGCTCTCTTATCTTGCTCGATCGCTCTCATATCTGGCTCGCTCGCTTGCTCTCATGTCTGGCTCGCTCACTCTCATATCTGGCTTTCTCGCTTGCTCTCTTGTCTGGCTCGCTCTCTTATCTGGCTTGCTCGCATATCTGGCTCGCTCGCTCTCACATCTGGCTGGCTCGCTTGCTCTCATTTCTGGCTGGCTCGCTTGCTCTCATATCTGGCTCGCTCGCTTGCTCTCTTGTCTGTCTCGCTCTCTTTTATGGCTCGCTCGCATATCTGGCTCGCTCGCTCTCAAATCTGGCTCGCTCGCTTGCTCTCATATCTGGCTTGCTCGCTTGCTCTCATATCTGGCTCGCTCGCTTGCTCTCTTGTCTGGCTCGCTCTCTTATCTGGCTCGCTCGCATATCTGGCTCGCTCGCTCTCAAATCTGGCTCGCTCGCTTGCTCTCATATCTGGCTAGCTCGCTTGCTCTCTTGTCTTGCTCGCTCTCTTATCTGGCTCGCTCGCTCTCATATCTGGCTGGCTCGCTTGCTCTCATATCTGGTTCGCTCGCTTGCTCTCTTGTCTGGCTCGCTCTCTTATCTGGCTAGCTCGCTAGCATATCTGGCTCGCACGCTTGCTCTCTTGTCTGGCTTGGTCTCTTATCTGGCTCGCTCGCTCTCATATCTGGCTCGCTCGCTTGCTCTTATTTCTGGCTCGCTCGCTCTCATATCTGGCTTTCTCGCTTGCTCTCTTGTCTGGCTCGCTCTCTTATCTGGCTCGCTCTCATACCTGGCTCGCTCGCTCTCATATCTGGCTCGCTCGCTTGCTCTCATATCTGGCTCGCTCGCTTGCTCTCTTGTCTGGCTCGCTCTCTTATCTGGCTCGCTCATATATCTGGCTCGCTCGCTCTCACATCTAGCTGGCTCGCTTGCTCTCATATGTTGCTCGCTCGCTTGCTCTCTTGTCTGGCTCGCTCTCTTACCTGGCTCGCTCTCATATCTGGTTCGCTCGTTTGCTCTCTTTTCTGTCTCGCTCTCTTTTATAGCTCGCTCGCATATCTGGCTTGATCGCTCTCACATCTGGCTCGCTCGCTTGCTCGCACGCATATCTGGTTCGCTCGCTCTTATATCTTACTCGCTCCGTCTCATGTCTGGCTCGCTCGCTCTCATATCTAGCTTGCTCGCTTGCTCTCATATCTGGCTCGCTCGCTTGCTCTCTTGTCTGGCTCGCTCTCTTATCTGGCTCGCTCGCATATCTTGCGCGCTCACTCTCAAATCTGGCTCGCTTGCTTGCTCTCATATCTGGCTAGCTCGCATGCTCTCATATCTGGCTAGCTCGTTTGCTCTCTTGTCTTGCTCGCTCTCTTATCTGGCTCGCTCGCTCTCATATCTGGCTGGCTCGCTTGCTCTCATATCTGGCTCGCTCGCATATCTGGCTCGCTCGCTCTCACATCTGGCTGGCTCGCTTGCTCTCATTTCTGGCTGGCTCGCTTGCTCTCATATCTGGCTCGCTCGCTTGCTCTCTTGTCTGTCTCGCTCTCTTTTATGGCTCGCTCGCATATCTGGCTCGCTCGCTCTCAAATCTGGCTCGCTCGCTTGCTCTCATATCTGGCTTGCTCGCTTGCTCTCATATCTGGCTCGCTCGCTTGCTCTCTTGTCTGGCTCGCTCTCTTATCTGGCTCGCTCGCATATCTGGCTCGCTCGCTCTCAAATCTGGCTCGCTCGCTTGCTCTCATATCTGGCTAGCTCGCTTGCTCTCTTGTCTTTCTCGCTCTCTTATCTGGCTCGCTCGCTCTCATATCTGGCTGGCTCGCTTGCTCTCATATCTGGTTCGCTCGCTTGCTCTCTTGTCGGGCTCGCTCTCTTATCTGGCTAGCTCGCTAGCATATCTGGCTCGCACGCTTGCTCTCTTGTCTGGCTTGGTCTCTTATCTGGCTCGCTCGCTCTCATATCTGGCTCGCTCGCTTGCTCTCATGTCTGGCTCGCTCGCTCTCATATCTGGCTTTCTCGCTTGCTCTCTTGTCTGGCTCGCTCTCTTATCTGGCTCGCTCTCATATCTGGCTCGCTCGCTCTCAAATCTGGCTCGCTCGCTTGCTCTCATATCTGGCTAGCTCGCTTGCTCTCATATCTGGCTAGCTCGCTTGCTCTCTTGTCTTGCTCGCTCTCATATCTGGCTTGCTTGTTCTCATGTCTGGCTCGCTCACTCTCATGTCTGGCTCGCTCTCATATCTGGATCGCTCGCTTGCTCTCATATCTGGCTCGCTCGCTTGCTTAATTGTCTGGCTCACTCTCTTATCTGCCTCGCTCTCTCTCACATCTGGCTTGCTCGCTTGCTCTAATATCTGGCTCGCTCGCTGCTCTCTTGTCTGGCTCGCTCTCTTATCTGGCTCGCTCGCATATCTTACTCGCTCGCTCTTACATTTGGCTCACTTGCTCTCTTGTCTGGCTCACTCTCTTATCTGGCTTGCTCGCTAGCATATCTGGCTCGCTCGCTTGCTCTCTTGTCTGGCTTGCTCTCTTATCTGTCTCGCTCTCACATCTGGCTCGCTCGCTTGCTCTCATATCTGGCTTGCTCGCTTGCTCTCATATCTGGCTCGCTCGCTTGCTCTCATATCTGGCTCGCTCGCTTTTTCTCATATCTGGCTCGCTCGCTTGCTCTCTTGTTTGGCTCGCTCTCTTCTCTGGCTCGCTCGCATATCTGGCTTGCTCGCTCTCAAATCTGGCACGCTCACTTGCTCTCATATTTGGCTAGCTCGCTTTCTCTCTTGTCTTGCTCACTCTCATATCTGGCTCGCTCGCTCTCATATCTGGCTGGTTCGCTTACTCTCATATCTGGCTCGCTCGCTTGCTCTCTTGTCTGGCTCGCTCTCTTATCTGGCTTGCTCGCTAGCATATCTGGCTCGCACGCTTGCTCTCTTGTCTGGCTTGCTCTCTAATCTGTCTCGCTCTCACATCTGGCTCGCTCGCTTGCTCTCATATCTGGCTCGCTCGCTTGCTCTCTTGTCTGGCTCGTTCTCTTATCTGGCTTGCTCGTTAGCATATCTGGCTCGCACGCTTGCTCTCTTGTCTGGCTTGCTCTCTTATCTGGCTCGATCGCTCTCATATCTGGCTCGCTCGCTTGCTCTCATGTCTGGCTCGCTCGCTCTCATATCTGGCTTTCTCACTTGCTCTCTTGTATGGTCGCTCTCTTATCTGGCTCGCTCTCATATCTGGCTTGCTCGCTTGTTCTCATATCTGGCTCGCTCGCTTGCTCTCTTGTCTGGCTCGCTCTCTTATCTGGCTCGCTCGCATATCTGGCTCGCTAGCTCTCAAATCTGGCTCGCTCGCTTGCTCTCATATTTGGCTAGCTCGCTTTCTCTATTGTCTTGCTCGCTCTCTTATCTGGCTCGCTCGCTCTCATATCTGGCTGGTTCGCTTGCTCTCATATCTGGCTCGCTCGCTTGCTCTCTTGTCTGGCTCGCTCTCTTATCTGGCTTGCTCGCTAGCATATCTGGCTCGCACGCTTGCTCTCTTGTCTGGCTTGGTCTCATATCTGGCTCGCTTGCTCTCATATCTGGCTCGCTCGCTTGCTCTCATGTCTGGCTCGCTCGCTCTCATATCTGGCTTTCTCGCTTGCTCTCTTGTCTGGTTCGCTCTCTTATCTGGCTCTCTCTCATATCTGGCTTGCTCGCTTGCTCTCATATCTGGCTCGCTCGCTTGCTCTCTTGTCTGGCTCGCTCTCTTATCTGGCTCGATCGCTCTCATATCTGGCTCGCTCGCTTGCTCTCATGTCTGGCTCGCTCGCTCTCATATCTGGCTTTCTAGCTTGCTCTCTTGTCTGGCTCGCTCTCTTATCTGGCTTGCTCGCATATCCGGCTTGCTCGCTAGCATATCTCTCATATCTGTCTGGCTCGCTCGCTTGCTCTCTTGTCTGGCTCGCTCTCTTATCTGGCTTGCTCGCTAGCATATCTGGCTCGCACGCTTGCTCTCTTGTCTGGCTTGCTCTCTTATCTGTCTCGCTCTCACATCTGGCTTGCTCGCTTGCTCTCATATCTGGTTCGTTCGCTTGTTCTTTTGTCTGGCTCGCTCTCTTATCTGGCTTGCTCGCTAGCATATCTGGCTCGCACGCTTGCTCTCTTATCTTGCTCGATCGCTCTCATATCTGGCTCGCTCGCTTGCTCTCATGTCTGGCTCGCTCGCTCTCATATCTGGCTTTCTCGCTTGCTCTCTTGTCTGGCTCGCTCTCTTATCTGGCTTGCTCGCATATCTGGCTCGCTCGCTCTCACATCTGGCTGGCTCGCTTGCTCTCATTTCTGGCTGGCTCGCTTGCTCTCATATCTGGCTCGCTCGCTTGCTCTCTTGTCTGTCTCGCTCTCTTTTATGGCTCGCTCGCATATCTGGCTCGCTCGCTCTCAAATCTGGCTCGATCGCTTGCTCTCATATCTGGCTTGCTCGCTTGCTCTCATATCTGGCTCGCTCGCTTGCTCTCTTGTCTGGCTCGCTCTCTTATCTGGCTCGCTCGCATATCTGGCTCGCTCGCTCTCAAATCTGGCTCGCTCGCTTGCTCTCATATCTGGCTAGCTCGCTTGCTCTCTTGTCTTGCTCGCTCTCTTATCTGGCTCGCTCGCTCTCATATCTGGCTGGCTCGCTTGCTCTCATATCTGGTTCGCTCGCTTGCTCTCTTGTCTGGCTCGCTCTCTTATCTGGCTAGCTCGCTAGCATATCTGTCTCGCACGCTTGCTCTCTTGTCTGGCTTGGTCTCTTATCTGGCTCGCTCGCTCTCATATCTGGCTCGCTCGCTTGCTCTCATGTCTGGCTCGCTCGCTCTCATATCTGGCTTTCTCGCTTGCTCTCTTGTCTGGCTCGCTCTCTTATCTGGCTCGCTCTCATACCTGGCTCGCTCGCTCTCACATCTAGCTGGCTCCCTTGCTCTCATATCTGGCTCGCTTGCTCTCTTGTCTGGCTCGCTTTCTTATCTGGCTCGCTCTTATATCTGCCTTGCTAGCTCGCTCTCATATCTGGCTCGCTCGCTTGCTCTCTTGTCTGTCTCGCTCTCTTTTATGGCTCGCTCGCATATCTGGCTCCCTTGCTCTCACATCTGGCTCGCTCGCTTGCTCTTTTGTCTGGCTCGCTCTCTTATCTGGCTCGCTCGCTCGCATATCTGGCTCGCTCGCTCTCATGTCTGGCTCGCTCGCTCTCATATCTGGCTTGCTCGCTTGCTCTCATATCTGGCTTGCTCGCTTGCTCTCATATCTGGCTCGCTCACTTGCTCTCATATCTGGCTCGCTCGCTTGTTCTCATATCTGGCTCGCTCGCTTGCTCTCTTGTCTGGCTCGCTCTCTTATCTGGCTCGCTCGCATATCTGTCTCGCTCGCTCTCATATCTGGCTCGCTCGCTTGCTCTCATATTTGGCTAGCTCGCTTTCTCTCTTGTCTTGCTCGCTCTCTTATCTGGCTTGCTCGCTCTCATATCTGGCTGGTTCGCTTGCTCTCTTGTCTGGCTCGCTCTCTTATCTGGCTTGCTCGCTAGCATATCTGGCTTGCACGCTTGCTCTCTTGTCTGGCTTGCTCTTTTATCTGGCTCGCTCGCTCTCATATCTGGCTCGCTCGCTTGCTCTCATATCTGGCTCGCTCGCTTGCTCTCTTGTCTGGCTCGCTCTCTTATCTGGCTCGCTCATATATCTGGCTCGCTCGCTCTCACATCTAGCTGGCTCGCTTGCTCTCATATTTGGCTCGCTCGCTTGCTCTCTTGTCTGGCTCGCTCTCTTATCTGGCTCGCTCTCATATCTGGCTTGCTAGCTTGCTCTCATATCTGGTTCGCTCGTTTGCTCTCTTTTCTGTCTCGCTCTCTTTTATAGCTCGCTCGCATATCTGGCTTGCTCGCTCTCACATCTGGCTCGCTCGCTTGCTCGCACGCATATCTGGTTCGCTCGCTCTCATATCTTACTCGCTCCGTCTCATGTCTGGCTCGCTCGCTCTCATATCTAGCTTGCTCGCTTGCTCTCATATCTGTCTCGCTCGCTTGCTCTCTTGTCTGGCTCGCTCTCTTATCTGGCTCGCTCGCATATTTTGCGCGCTCACTCTCAAATCTGGCTCGCTTGCTTGCTCTCATATCTGGCTAGCTCGCTTGCTCTCATATCTGGCTAGCTCGTTTGCTCTCTTGTCTTGCTCGCTCTCTTATCTGGCTCGCTCGCTCTCATATCTGGCTGGCTCGCTTGCTCTCATATCTGGCTCGCTCGCTTGCTCTCATATCTGGCCCTCTTGCTCTCATATCTGGCTCGCTCGCTTGCTTAATTGTCTGGCTCGCTCTCTTATCTGGCTCGCTCGCTCTCATATCTGGCTGGCTCGCTTGCTCTCATATCTGGCTCTCTTGCTCTCATATCTGGCTCGCTCGCTTGCTTAATTGTCTGGCTCGCTCTCTTATCTGGCTCGCTCGCATATCTTGCTCGCTCGCTCTCACATCTGGCTCGCTCGCTCGCTCTCATATCTGGCTTGCTCGCTTGCTCTCATATCTGGCTAGCTCGCTTGCTCTCATATCTGGCTAGCTCGTTTGCTCTCTAGTCTTGCTCGCTCTCTTATCTGGCTAGCTCGCTCTCATATCTGGCTGGCTCGCTTGCTCTCATATCTGGCTCGCTCGCTTGCTCTCATATCTGGCTCTCTTGTTCTCATATCTGGCTCGCTCGCTTGCTTAATTGTCTGGCTCGCTCTCTTATCTGGCTCGCTCGCATATCTTGCTCGCTCGCTCTCACATCTGGCTCGCTCGCTTGCTCTCAAATGTGGCTCGCTCGCTTGCTCTCATGTCTGGCTCGTTCGCTCTCATATCTGGCTCGCTCACTTTCATATCTTACTCGCTCGCTCTCATGTCTGGCTACCTCGCTCTCATATCTGGCTTGCTCTCATATCTGGCTCGCTCGCTTGCTCTCTTGTCTGGCTCGCTCTCTTATCTGACTTGCTCGCATATCTGGCTCGCTCGCTCTCAAATCTGGCTCGCTCGCTTGCTCTCATATCTGGCTAGCTCGCTTGCTCTCATATCTGGCTTGCTCGCTTGCTCTCTTGTCTTGCTCGCTCTCTTATCTGGCTCGCTCGCTCTCATATCTGGCTGGCTCGCTTGCTCTCATATCTGGCTAGCTCGCTTGCTCTCATATCTGGCTCTCTTGCTCTCATATCTGGCTCGCTCGCTTGCTTAATTGTCTGGCTCGCTCTCTTATCTGGCTTGCTCTCTCTCACATCTGGCTTGCTCGCTGCTCTCTTGTCTGGCTCGCTCTCTTATCTGGCTCGCTCGCATATCTTGCTCGCTTGCTCTCACATCTGGCTCGCTCGCTTGCTCTCAAATGTGGCTAGCTCTCTTGCTCTCTTGTCTTGCTCGCTCTCTTATCTGGCTCGCTCGCTCTCATATCTGGCTGGCTCGCTTGCTCTCATATCTGGCTCGCTCGCTTGCTCTCTTGTCTGGCTCGCTCTCTTATCTGGTTTGCTCGCTAGCATATCTGGCTCGCACGCTTGCTCTCTTGTCTGGCTTGCTCTCTTATCTGGCTCGCTCGCTTTCATATCTGGCTCGCTCGCTTGCTCTCATGTCTGGCTCGCTCGGTTGCTCTCATGTCTGGCTCACTCTCATATCTGGCTTTCTCGCTTGCTCTCTTGTCTGGCTCGCTCTCTTATCTGGCTCGCTCGCATATCTGGCTCGCTCGCATATCTGGCTTGCTCGCTCTCACATCTGGCTTGCTTGCTCTCATTTCTGGCTGGCTCGCTTGCTCTCATATCTTTCTCACTCGCTTCCTCTCTTGTCTGTCTCACTCTCTTTTATGGCTCGTTTGCATATCTGGCTCGCTCGCTTGCTCTCATATCTGGCATGCTCGCTCACTCTCATATCTGGCTTGCTCGCTTGCTCTCATATTCGGCTCGCTCGCTTGCATATCTGGCTTGCTCGCTTGCTCTCTTGTCTGGCTCGCTCTCTTATCTGGCTCGCTCGCATATCTGGCTCGCTCGCTCTCAAATCTGGCTCGCTCGCTTGCTCTCATATCTGGCTAGCTCGCTTGCTCTCTTGTCTTGCTCGCTCTCTTATCTGGCTCGCTCGCTCTCATATCTGGCTGGCTCGCTTGCTCTCATATCTGGCTCGCTCGCTTGCTCTCTTGTCTGGCTCGCTCTCTTATCTATCTTGCTCGCTAGCATATCTGGCTCGCACGCTTGCTCTCTTATCTGGCTTGCTCTCTTATCTGGCTCGCTCGCTCTCATATCTGGCTCGCTCGCTTGCTCTCATGTCTGGCTCGCTCTCATATCTGGCTTTCTCGCATGCTCTCTTGTCTGGCTCGCTCTCTTATCTGGCTCGCTCGCATACCTGGCTCGCTCGCTCTCACATCTAGCTGGCTCGCTTGCTCTCATATCTGGCTCGCTTGCTCTCTTGTCTGGCTCGCTCTCTTATCTGGCTCGCTCTTATATCTGCCTTGCTAGCTCGCTCTCATATCTGGCTCGCTCGCTTGCTCTCTTGTCTGTCTCGCTCTCTTTTATGGCTCGCTCGCATATCTGGCTAGCTTACTCTCACATCTTGCTCGCTCGCTTGCTCTCTTGTCTGGCTCGCTCTCTTTTCTGGCTCGCTCGCTCGCATATCTGGCTCGCTCGCTCTCATGTCTGGCTCGCTTCGCTCTCATATCTGGCTTGCTCGCTTGCTCTCATATCTGGCTCGCTCGCTTACTCTCATATCTGGCTCGCTCGCTTGCTCTCTTGTCTGGCTCACTCTCTTATCTGGCTCGCTCGCATATCTGGCTCGCTCGCTCTCAAATCTGGCTCGCTCGCTTGCTCGCATATCTGGCTTGCTCGCTTGCTCTCATATCTGGCTCGCTCGCTTGGTCTCATATCTGGCTCGCTCGCTTTTTCTCATATCTGGCTCGCTCGCTTGCTCTCTTGTCTGGCTCGCTCTCTTATCTGGCTTGCTCGCTAGCATATCTGGCTCGCACGCTTGCTCTCTTGTCTGACTTGCTCTCTTATCTGTCTCGCTCTCACATCTGGCTCGCTCGCTTGCTCTCTTGTCTGGCTCGCTCTCTTATCTGGCTCGCTCGCTAGCATATCTGGCTCGCTCGCTTGCTCTCTTGTCTGGCTCGCCCTCTTATCTGGCTTGCTCGCTAGCATATCTGGCTCGCACGCTTGCTCTCTTATCTGGCTCGATCGCTCTCATATCTGGCTCGCTCGCTTGCTCTCATGTCTGGCTCGCTCGCTTTCATATCTGGCTTTCTCGCTTGCTCTCTTGTCTCGCTCGCTCTCTTATCTGGCTTGCTCGCATATCTGGCTCGCTCGCTCTCACATCTGGCTGGCTCGCTTGCTCTCATTTCTGGCTGGCTCGCTTGCTCTCATATCTGGCTCGCTTGCTCTCTTGTCTGTCTCGCTCTCTTTTATGGCTCACTCGCATATCTGGCTCGCTCGCTCTCAAATCTGGCTCGCTCGCTTGCTCTCATATCTGGCTTGCTCGCTTGCTCTCATATCCGGCTCGCTCGCTTGCTCTCATATCTGGATCGCTCGCTTGCTCTCTTGTCTGGCTCGCTCTCTTATCTGGCTCGCTCGCATATCTGGCTCGCTCGCTCTCACATCTAGCTGGCTCGCTTGCTCTCATATCAGGCTCGCTTGCTCTCTGGTCTGGCTCGCTCTCTTATCTGGCTCGCTCTTATATCTGCCTTGCTAGCTCGCTCTCATATCTGGCTCGCTCGCTTGCTCTGTTGTCTGTCTCGCTCTCTTTTATGGCTCGCTCACATATCTGGCTAGCTTGCTCTCACATCTGGCTCGCTCGCTTGCTCTCTTGTCTGGCTCGCTCTCTTATCTGGCTAGCTCGCTAGCATATCTGGCTCGCACGCTTGCTCTCTTGTCTGGCTTGATCTCTTATCTGGCTCGCTCGCTCTCATATCTGGCTCGCTCGCTTGCTCTCATGTCTGGCTCGCTCGCTCTCATATCTGGCTTTCTCGCTTGCTCTCTTGTCTGGCTCGCTCTCTTATCTGGCTTGCTCGCATATCTGGCTCGCTCGCTCTCACATCTGGCTGGCTCGCTTGCTCTCATTTCTGGCTCGTTCGCTCTCATATCTGGCTCGCTCGCTTTCATATCTTACTCGCTCGCTCTCATGTCTGGCTCGCTCTCTCCCATATCTGGCTTGCTCTCATATCTGGCTCGCTCGCTTGCTCTCTTGTCTGGCTCGCTCTCTTATCTGACTCGCTCGCATATCTGGCTCGCTCGCTCTCAAATCTGGCTCGCTCGCTTGCTCTCATATCTGGCTAGCTCGCTTGCTCTCATATCTGGCTAGCTCGCTTGCTCTTTTGTCTTGCTCGCTCTCTTATCTGGCTCGCTCGCTCTCATATCTGGCTGGCTCGCTTGCTCTCATATCTGGCTCGCTCGCTTGCTCTCATATCTGGCTCGCTCGTTCTCATGTCTGGCTCGCTCACTCTCATGTTTGGCTTGCTCTCATATCTGGATCGCTCGCTTGCTCTCATATCTGGCTCGCTCGCTTGCTTAATTGTCTGGCTCACTCTCTTATCTGCCTCGCTCTCTCTCACATCTGGCTTGCTCGCTTGCTCTAATATCTGGCTCGCTCGCTGCTCTCTTGTCTGGCTCGCTCTCTTATCTGGCTCGCTCGCATATCTTGCTCGCTCGCTCTCACATTTGGCTCACTTGCTCTCTTGTCTGGCTCACTCTCTTATCTGGCTTGCTCGCTAGCATATCTGGCTCGCTCGCTTGCTCTCTTGTCTGGCTTGCTCTCTTATCTGTCTCGCTCTCACATCTGGCTCGCTCGCTTGCTCTCATATCTGGCTCGCACGCTTGCTCTCTTGTCTGGCTTGCTCTCTTATCTGGCTCGATCGCTCTCATATCTGGCTCGCTCGCTTGCTCTCATGTCTGGCTCGCTCGCTCTCATATCTGGCTCTCTCACTTGCTCTCTTGTCTGGTCGCTCTCTTATCTGGCTTGTTCTCATATCTGGCTTGCTCGCTTGCTCTCTTGTCTGGCTCGCTCTCTTATCTGGCTCGCTCGCATAGCTGGCTCGCTAGCTCTCAAATCTGGCTCGCTCGCT
Organism: Hyla sarda; assembly: GCF_029499605.1. Classification (NCBI taxonomy): domain Eukaryota; kingdom Metazoa; phylum Chordata; class Amphibia; order Anura; family Hylidae; genus Hyla; species Hyla sarda. The sequence goes on from NW_026610718.1 coordinate 714,958, forward strand.
TGCTCTCATATTTGGCTAGCTCGCTTTCTCTCTTGTCTTGCTCGCTCTCTTATCTGGCTCGCTCGCTCTCATATCTGGCCGGTTCGCTTGCTCTCATATCTGGCTCGCTCGCTTGCTCTCTTGTCTGGCTCGCTCTCTTATCTGGCTTGCTCGCTAGCATATCTGGCTCGCACGCTTGCTCTCTTGTCTGGCTTGGTCTCTTATCTGGCTCGCTCGCTCTCATATCTGGCTCGCTCGCTTGCTCTCATGTCTGGCTCGCTCGCTTGCTCTCTTGTCTGGCTCGCTCTCTTATCTGGCTCGATCGCTCTCATATCTGGCTCGCTCGCTTGCTCTCATGTCTGGCTCTCTCGCTCTCATATCTGGCTTTCTCGCTTGCTCTCTTGTCTGGCTCGCTCTCTTATCTGGCTTGCTCGCATATCTGGCTCGCTCGCTCTCACATCTGGCTGGCTCGCTTGCTCTCATTTCTGGCTGGCTCGCTTGCTCTTATATCTGGCTCGCTTGCTTGCTCTCTTGTCTGTCTCGCTCTCTTTTATGGCTCGCTCGCATATCTGGCTCACTCGCTCTCAAATCTGGCTCGCTCGCTTGCTCTCATATCTGGCTTGCTCGCTTGCTCTCATATCCGGCTCGCTCGCTTGCTCTCATATCTGGCTCGCTCGCTTGCTCTCTTGTCTGGCTCGCTCTCTTATCTGTCTCGCTCGTATATCTGGCTCGCTCGCTCTCAAATCTGGCTCGCTCGCTTGCTCTCATATCTGGCTAGCTCGCTTGCTCTCTTGTCTTGCTCGCTCTCTTATCTGGCTCGCTTGCTCTCATATCTGTCTGGCTCGCTTGCTCTCATATCTGGCTCGCTCGCTTGCTCTCTTGTCTGGCTTGCTCTCTTATCTGGCTCGTTCGCTCTCATATCTGGCTCGCTCGCTTTCATATCTTACTCGCTCGCTCTCATGTCTGGCTCGCTCTCTCCCATATCTGGCTTGCTCTCATATCTGGCTCGCTCGCTTGCTCTCTTGTCTGGCTCGCTCTCTTATCTGACTCGCTCGCATATCTGGCTCGCTCGCTCTCAAATCTGGCTCGCTCGCTTGCTCTCATATCTGGCTAGCTCGCTTGCTCTCATATCTGGCTAGCTCGCTTGCTCTCTTGTCTTGCTCGCTCTCATATCTGGCTTGCTCGTTCTCATGTCTGGCTCGCTCACTCTCATGTCTGGCTCGCTCTCATATCTGGATCGCTCGCTTGCTCTCATATCTGGCTCGCTCGCTTGCTTAATTGTCTGGCTCACTCTCTTATCTGCCTCGCCCTCTCTCACATCTGGCTTGCTCGCTTGCTCTAATATCTGGCTCGCTCGCTGCTCTCTTGTCTGGCTCGCTCTCTTATCTGGCTCGCTCGCATATCTTACTCGCTCGCTCTTACATTTGGCTCACTTGCTCTCTTGTCTGGCTCACTCTCTTATCTGGCTTGCTCGCTAGCATATCTGGCTCGCTCGCTTGCTCTCTTGTCTGGCTTGCTCTCTTATCTGTCTCGCTCTAACATCTGGCTCGCTCGCTTGCTCTCATATCTGGCTTGCTCGCTTGCTCTCATATCTGGCTCGCTCGCTTGCTCTCATATCTGGCTCGCTCGCTTTTTCTCATATCCGGCTCGCTCGCTTGCTCTCTTGTCTGGCTCGCTCTCTTCTCTGGCTCGCTCGCATATCTGGCTCGCTCGCTCTCAAATCTGGCACGCTCACTTGCTCTCTTATTTGGCTAGCTCGCTTTCTCTCTTGTCTTGCTCACTCTCATATCTGGCTCGCTCGCTCTCATATCTGGCTGGTTCGCTTACTCTCATATCTGGCTCGCTCGCTTGCTCTCTTGTCTGGCTCGCTCTCTTATCTGGCTTGCTCGCTAGCATATCTGGCTCGCATGCTTGTTCTCTTGTCTGGCTTGCTCTCTTATCTGTCTCGCTCTCACATCTGGCTCGCTCGCTTGCTCTCATATCTGGCTCGCTCGCTTGCTCTCTTGTCTGGCTCGCTCTCTTATCTGGCTCGATCGCTCTCATATCTGGCTTTCTCACTTGCTCTCTTGTATGGTCGCTCTCTTATCTGGCTCACTCTCATATCTGGCTTGCTCGCTTGTTCTCATATCTGGCTCGCTCGCTTGCTCTCTTGTCTGGCTCGCTCTCTTATCTGGCTCGCTCGCATATCTGGCTCGCTAGCTCTCAAATCTGGCTCGCTCGCTTGCTCTCATATTTGGCTAGCTCGCTTTCTCTATTGTCTTGCTCGCTCTCTTATCTGGCTCGCTCGCTCTCATATCTGGCTGGTTCGCTTGCTCTCATATCTGGCTCGCTCGCTTGCTCTCTTGTCTGGCTCGCTCTCTTATCTGGCTTGCTCGCTAGCATATCTGGCTCGCACGCTTGCTCTCTTGTCTGGCTTGGTCTCATATCTGGCTCGCTTGCTCTCATATCTGGCTCGCTCGCTTGCTCTCATGTCTGGCTCGCTCGCTCTCATATCTGGCTTTCTCGCTTGCTCTCTTGTCTGGTTCGCTCTCTTATCTGGCTCTCTCTCATATCTGGCTTGCTCGCTTGCTCTCATATCTGGCTCGCTCGCTTGCTCTCATATCTGGCTCGCTCGCTTGCTCTCATGATGGCTCGCTCGCTCTCATATCTGGCTTTCTAGCTTGCTCTCTTGTCTGGCTCGCTCTCTTATCTGGCTTGCTCGCATATCTGGCTTGCTCGCTAGCATATCTCTCATATCTGTCTGGCTCGCTCGCTTGCTCTCTTGTCTGGCTCGCTCTCTTATCTGGCTTGCTCGCTAGCATATCTGGCTCGCTCGCTTGCTCTCTTGTCTGGCTTGCTCTCTTATCTGTCTCGCTCTCACATCTGGCTAGCTCGCTTGATCTCATATCTGGTTCGTTCGCTTGCTCTTTTGTCTGGCTCGCTCTCTTATCTGGCTTGCTCGCTAGCATATCTGGCTCGCACGCTTGCTCTCTTATCTTGCTCGATCGCTCTCATATCTGGCTCGCTCGCTTGCTCTCATGTCTGGCTCGCTCGCTCTCATATCTGGCTTTCTCGCTTGCTCTCTTGTCTGGCTCGCTCTCTTATCTGGCTTGCTCGCATATCTGGCTCGCTCGCTCTCACATCTGGCTGGCTCGCTTGCTCTCATTTCTGGCTGGCTCGCTTGCTCTCATATCTGGCTCGCTCGCTTGCTCTCTTGTCTGTCTCGCTCTCTTTTATGGCTCGCTCGCATATCTGGCTCGCTCGCTCTCAAATCTGGCTCGCTCGCTTGCTCTCATATCTGGCTTGCTCGCTTGCTCTCATATCTGGCTCGCTCGCTTGCTCTCTTGTCTGGCTCGCTCTCTTATCTGGCTCGCTCGCATATCTGGCTCGCTCGCTCTCAAATCTGGCTCGCTCGCTTGCTCTCATATCTGGCTAGCTCGCTTGCTCTCTTGTCTTGCTCGCTCTCTTATCTGGCTCGCTCGCTCTCATATCTGGCTGGCTCGCTTGCTCTCATATCTGGTTCGCTCGCTTGTTCTCTTGTCTGGCTCGCTCTCTTATCTGGCTAGCTCGCTAGCATATCTGGCTCGCACGCTTGCTCTCTTGTCTGGCTTGGTCTCTTATCTGGCTCGCTCGCTCTCATATCTGGCTCGCTCGCTTGCTCTCATGTCTGGCTCGCTCGCTCTCATATCTGGCTTTCTCGCTTGCTCTCTTGTCTGGCTCGCTCTCTTATCTGGCTCGCTCTCATATCTGGCTCGCTCGCTCTCAAATCTGGCTCGCTTGCTCTCATATCTGGCTAGCTCGCTTGCTCTCATATCTGGCTAGCTCGCTTGCTCTCTTGTCTTGCTCGCTCTCATATCTGGCTTGCTCGTTCTCATGTCTGGCTCGCTCACTCTCATGTCTGGCTCGCTCTCATATCTGGATCGCTCGCTTGCTCTCATATCTGGCTCGCTCGCTTGCTTAATTGTCTGGCTCACTCTCTTATCTGCCTCGCTCTCTCTCACATCTGGCTTGCTCGCTTGCTCTAATATCTGGCTCGCTCGCTGCTCTCTTGTCTGGCTCGCTCTCTTATCTGGCTCGCTCGCATATCTTACTCGCTCGCTCTTACATTTGGCTCACTTGCTCTCTTGTCTGGCTCACTCTCTTATCTGGCTTGCTCGCTAGCATATCTGGCTCGCTCGCTTGCTCTCTTGTCTGGCTTGCTCTCTTATCTGTCTCGCTCTCACATCTGGCTCGCTCGCTTGCTCTCATATCTGGCTTGCTCGCTTGCTCTCATATCTGGCTCGCTCGCTTGCTCTCATATCTGTCTCGCTCGCTTTTTCTCATATCTGGCTCGCTCGCTTGCTCTCTTGTTTGGCTCGCTCTCTTCTCTGGCTCGCTCGCATATCTGGCTCGCTCGCTCTCAAATCTGGCACGCTCACTTGCTCTCATATTTGGCTAGCTCGCTTTCTCTCTTGTCTTGCTCACTCTCATATCTGGCTCGCTCGCTCTCATATCTGGCTGGTTCGCTTACTCTCATATCTGGCTCGCTCGCTTGCTCTCTTGTCTGGCTCGCTCTCTTATCTGGCTTGCTCGCTAGCATATCTGGCTCGCACGCTTGCTCTCTTGTCTGGCTTGCTCTCTTATCTGTCTCGCTCTCACATCTGGCTCGCTCGCTTGCTCTCATATCTGGCTCGCTCGCTTGCTCTCTTGTCTGGCTCGCTCTCTTATCTGGCTTGCTCGTTAGCATATCTGGCTCGCACGCTTGCTCTCTTGTCTGGCTTGCTCTCTTATCTGGCTCGATCGCTCTCATATCTGGCTCGCTCGCTTGCTCTCATGTCTGGCTCGCTCGCTCTCATATCTGGCTTTCTCACTTGCTCTCTTGTATGGTCGCTCTCTTATCTGGCTCGCTCTCATATCTGGCTTGCTCGCTTGTTCTCATATCTGGCTCGCTCGCTTGCTCTCTTGTCTGGCTCGCTCTCTTATCTGGCTCGCTCGCATATCTGGCTCGCTAGCTCTCAAATCTGGCTCGCTCGCTTGCTCTCATATTTGGCTAGCACGCTTTCTCTATTGTCTTGCTCGCTCTCTTATCTGGCTCGCTCGCTCTCATATCTGGCTGGTTCGCTTGCTCTCATATCTGGCTCGCTCGCTTGCTCTCTTGTCTGGCTCGCTCTCTAATCTGGCTTGCTCGCTAGCATATCTGGCTCGCACGCTTGCTCTCTTGTCTGGCTTGGTCTCATATCTGGCTCGCTTGCTCTCATATCTGGCTCGCTCGCTTGCTCTCATGTCTGGCTCGCTCGCTCTCATATCTGGCTTTCTCGCTTGCTCTCTTGTCTGGTTCGCTCTCTTATCTGGCTCTCTCTCATATCTGGCTTGCTCGCTTGCTCTCATATCTGGCTCGCTCGCTTGCTCTCTTGTCTGGCTCGCTCTCTTATCTGGCTCGATCGCTCTCATATCTGGCTCGCTCGCTTGCTCTCATGTCTGGCTCGCTCGCTCTCATATCTGGCTTTCTAGCTTGCTCTCTTGTCTGGCTCGCTCTCTTATCTGGCTTGCTCGCATATCCGGCTTGCTCGCTAGCATATCTCTCATATCTGTCTGGCTCGCTCGCTTGCTCTCTTGTCTGGCTCGCTCTCTTATCTGGCTTGCTCGCTAGCATATCTGGCTCGCACGCTTGCTCTCTTGTCTGGCTTGCTCTCTTATCTGTCTCGCTCTCACATCTGGCTTGCTCGCTTGCTCTCATATCTGGTTCGTTCGCTTGCTCTTTTGTCTGGCTCGCTCTCTTATCTGGCTTGCTCGCTAGCATATCTGGTTTGCACGCTTGCTCTCTTATCTTGCTCGATCGCTCTCATATCTGGCTCGCTCGCTTGCTCTCATGTCTGGCTCGCTCGTTCTCATATCTGGCTTTCTCGCTTGCTCTCTTGTCTGGCTCGCTCTCTTATCTGGCTTGCTCGCATATCTGGCTCGCTCGCTCTCACATCTGGCTGGCTCGCTTGCTCTCATTTCTGGCTGGCTCGCTTGCTCTCATATCTGGCTCGCTCGCTTGCTCTCTTGTCTGTCTCGCTCTCTTTTATGGCTCGCTCGCATATCTGGCTCGCTCGCTCTCAAATCTGGCTCGCTCGCTTGCTCTCATATCTGGCTTGCTCGCTTGCTCTCATATCTGGCTCGCTCGCTTGCTCTCTTGTCTGGCTCGCTCTCTTATCTGGCTCGCTCGCATATCTGGCTCGCTCGCTCTCAAATCTGGCTCGCTCGCTTGCTCTCATATCTGGCTAGCTCGCTTGCTCTCTTGTCTTGCTCGCTCTCTTATCTGGCTCGCTCGCTCTCATATCTGGCTGGCTCGCTTGCTCTCATATCTGGTTCGCTCGCTTGCTCTCTTGTCTGGCTCGCTCTCTTATCTGGCTAGCTCGCTAGCATATCTGGCTCGCACGCTTGCTCTCTTGTCTGGCTTGGTCTCTTATCTGGCTCGCTCGCTCTCATATCTGGCTCGCTCGCTTGCTCTTATTTCTGGCTCGCTCGCTCTCATATCTGGCTTTCTCGCTTGCTCTCTTGTCTGGCTCGCTCTCTTATCTGGCTCGCTCTCATACCTGGCTCGCTCGCTCTCATATCTGGCTCGCTCGCTTGCTCTCATATCTGGCTCGCTCGCTTGCTCTCTTGTCTGGCTCGCTCTCTTATCTGGCTCGCTCATATATCTGGCTCGCTCGCTCTCACATCTAGCTGGCTCGCTTGCTCTCATATGTTGCTCGCTCGCTTGCTCTCTTGTCTGGCTCGCTCTCTTATCTGGCTCGCTCTCATATCTGGTTCGCTCGTTTGCTCTCTTTTCTGTCTCGCTCTCTTTTATAGCTCGCTCGCATATCTGGCTTGATCGCTCTCACATCTGGCTCGCTCGCTTGCTCGCACGCATATCTGGTTCGCTCGCTCTCATATCTTACTCGCTCCGTCTCATGTCTGGCTCGCTCGCTCTCATATCTAGCTTGCTCGCTTGCTCTCATATCTGGCTCGCTCGCTTGCTCTCTTGTCTGGCTCGCTCTCTTATCTGGCTCGCTCGCATATCTTGCGCGCTCACTCTCAAATCTGGCTCGCTTGCTTGCTCTCATATCTGGCTAGCTCGCATGCTCTCATATCTGGCTAGCTCGTTTGCTCTCTTGTCTTGCTCGCTCTCTTATCTGGCTCGCTCGCTCTCATATCTGGCTGGCTCGCTTGCTCTCATATCTGGCTCGCTCGCATATCTGGCTCGCTCGCTCTCACATCTGGCTGGCTCGCTTGCTCTCATTTCTGGCTGGCTCGCTTGCTCTCATATCTGGCTCGCTCGCTTGCTCTCTTGTCTGTCTCGCTCTCTTTTATGGCTCGCTCGCATATCTGGCTCGCTCGCTCTCAAATCTGGCTCGCTCGCTTGCTCTCATATCTGGCTTGCTCGCTTGCTCTCATATCTGGCTCGCTCGCTTGCTCTCTTGTCTGGCTCGCTCTCTTATCTGGCTCGCTCGCATATCTGGCTCGCTCGCTCTCAAATCTGGCTCGCTCGCTTGCTCTCATATCTGGCTAGCTCGCTTGCTCTCTTGTCTTTCTCGCTCTCTTATCTGGCTCGCTCGCTCTCATATCTGGCTGGCTCGCTTGCTCTCATATCTGGTTCGCTCGCTTGCTCTCTTGTCGGGCTCGCTCTCTTATCTGGCTAGCTCGCTAGCATATCTGGCTCGCACGCTTGCTCTCTTGTCTGGCTTGGTCTCTTATCTGGCTCGCTCGCTCTCATATCTGGCTCGCTCGCTTGCTCTCATGTCTGGCTCGCTCGCTCTCATATCTGGCTTTCTCGCTTGCTCTCTTGTCTGGCTCGCTCTCTTATCTGGCTCGCTCTCATATCTGGCTCGCTCGCTCTCAAATCTGGCTCGCTCGCTTGCTCTCATATCTGGCTAGCTCGCTTGCTCTCATATCTGGCTAGCTCGCTTGCTCTCTTGTCTTGCTCGCTCTCATATCTGGCTTGCTTGTTCTCATGTCTGGCTCGCTCACTCTCATGTCTGGCTCGCTCTCATATCTGGATCGCTCGCTTGCTCTCATATCTGGCTCGCTCGCTTGCTTAATTGTCTGGCTCACTCTCTTATCTGCCTCGCTCTCTCTCACATCTGGCTTGCTCGCTTGCTCTAATATCTGGCTCGCTCGCTGCTCTCTTGTCTGGCTCGCTCTCTTATCTGGCTCGCTCGCATATCTTACTCGCTCGCTCTTACATTTGGCTCACTTGCTCTCTTGTCTGGCTCACTCTCTTATCTGGCTTGCTCGCTAGCATATCTGGCTCGCTCGCTTGCTCTCTTGTCTGGCTTGCTCTCTTATCTGTCTCGCTCTCACATCTGGCTCGCTCGCTTGCTCTCATATCTGGCTTGCTCGCTTGCTCTCATATCTGGCTCGCTCGCTTGCTCTCATATCTGGCTCGCTCGCTTTTTCTCATATCTGGCTCGCTCGCTTGCTCTCTTGTTTGGCTCGCTCTCTTCTCTGGCTCGCTCGCATATCTGGCTTGCTCGCTCTCAAATCTGGCACGCTCACTTGCTCTCATATTTGGCTAGCTCGCTTTCTCTCTTGTCTTGCTCACTCTCATATCTGGCTCGCTCGCTCTCATATCTGGCTGGTTCGCTTACTCTCATATCTGGCTCGCTCGCTTGCTCTCTTGTCTGGCTCGCTCTCTTATCTGGCTTGCTCGCTAGCATATCTGGCTCGCACGCTTGCTCTCTTGTCTGGCTTGCTCTCTAATCTGTCTCGCTCTCACATCTGGCTCGCTCGCTTGCTCTCATATCTGGCTCGCTCGCTTGCTCTCTTGTCTGGCTCGTTCTCTTATCTGGCTTGCTCGTTAGCATATCTGGCTCGCACGCTTGCTCTCTTGTCTGGCTTGCTCTCTTATCTGGCTCGATCGCTCTCATATCTGGCTCGCTCGCTTGCTCTCATGTCTGGCTCGCTCGCTCTCATATCTGGCTTTCTCACTTGCTCTCTTGTATGGTCGCTCTCTTATCTGGCTCGCTCTCATATCTGGCTTGCTCGCTTGTTCTCATATCTGGCTCGCTCGCTTGCTCTCTTGTCTGGCTCGCTCTCTTATCTGGCTCGCTCGCATATCTGGCTCGCTAGCTCTCAAATCTGGCTCGCTCGCTTGCTCTCATATTTGGCTAGCTCGCTTTCTCTATTGTCTTGCTCGCTCTCTTATCTGGCTCGCTCGCTCTCATATCTGGCTGGTTCGCTTGCTCTCATATCTGGCTCGCTCGCTTGCTCTCTTGTCTGGCTCGCTCTCTTATCTGGCTTGCTCGCTAGCATATCTGGCTCGCACGCTTGCTCTCTTGTCTGGCTTGGTCTCATATCTGGCTCGCTTGCTCTCATATCTGGCTCGCTCGCTTGCTCTCATGTCTGGCTCGCTCGCTCTCATATCTGGCTTTCTCGCTTGCTCTCTTGTCTGGTTCGCTCTCTTATCTGGCTCTCTCTCATATCTGGCTTGCTCGCTTGCTCTCATATCTGGCTCGCTCGCTTGCTCTCTTGTCTGGCTCGCTCTCTTATCTGGCTCGATCGCTCTCATATCTGGCTCGCTCGCTTGCTCTCATGTCTGGCTCGCTCGCTCTCATATCTGGCTTTCTAGCTTGCTCTCTTGTCTGGCTCGCTCTCTTATCTGGCTTGCTCGCATATCCGGCTTGCTCGCTAGCATATCTCTCATATCTGTCTGGCTCGCTCGCTTGCTCTCTTGTCTGGCTCGCTCTCTTATCTGGCTTGCTCGCTAGCATATCTGGCTCGCACGCTTGCTCTCTTGTCTGGCTTGCTCTCTTATCTGTCTCGCTCTCACATCTGGCTTGCTCGCTTGCTCTCATATCTGGTTCGTTCGCTTGTTCTTTTGTCTGGCTCGCTCTCTTATCTGGCTTGCTCGCTAGCATATCTGGCTCGCACGCTTGCTCTCTTATCTTGCTCGATCGCTCTCATATCTGGCTCGCTCGCTTGCTCTCATGTCTGGCTCGCTCGCTCTCATATCTGGCTTTCTCGCTTGCTCTCTTGTCTGGCTCGCTCTCTTATCTGGCTTGCTCGCATATCTGGCTCGCTCGCTCTCACATCTGGCTGGCTCGCTTGCTCTCATTTCTGGCTGGCTCGCTTGCTCTCATATCTGGCTCGCTCGCTTGCTCTCTTGTCTGTCTCGCTCTCTTTTATGGCTCGCTCGCATATCTGGCTCGCTCGCTCTCAAATCTGGCTCGATCGCTTGCTCTCATATCTGGCTTGCTCGCTTGCTCTCATATCTGGCTCGCTCGCTTGCTCTCTTGTCTGGCTCGCTCTCTTATCTGGCTCGCTCGCATATCTGGCTCGCTCGCTCTCAAATCTGGCTCGCTCGCTTGCTCTCATATCTGGCTAGCTCGCTTGCTCTCTTGTCTTGCTCGCTCTCTTATCTGGCTCGCTCGCTCTCATATCTGGCTGGCTCGCTTGCTCTCATATCTGGTTCGCTCGCTTGCTCTCTTGTCTGGCTCGCTCTCTTATCTGGCTAGCTCGCTAGCATATCTGTCTCGCACGCTTGCTCTCTTGTCTGGCTTGGTCTCTTATCTGGCTCGCTCGCTCTCATATCTGGCTCGCTCGCTTGCTCTCATGTCTGGCTCGCTCGCTCTCATATCTGGCTTTCTCGCTTGCTCTCTTGTCTGGCTCGCTCTCTTATCTGGCTCGCTCTCATACCTGGCTCGCTCGCTCTCACATCTAGCTGGCTCCCTTGCTCTCATATCTGGCTCGCTTGCTCTCTTGTCTGGCTCGCTTTCTTATCTGGCTCGCTCTTATATCTGCCTTGCTAGCTCGCTCTCATATCTGGCTCGCTCGCTTGCTCTCTTGTCTGTCTCGCTCTCTTTTATGGCTCGCTCGCATATCTGGCTCCCTTGCTCTCACATCTGGCTCGCTCGCTTGCTCTTTTGTCTGGCTCGCTCTCTTATCTGGCTCGCTCGCTCGCATATCTGGCTCGCTCGCTCTCATGTCTGGCTCGCTCGCTCTCATATCTGGCTTGCTCGCTTGCTCTCATATCTGGCTTGCTCGCTTGCTCTCATATCTGGCTCGCTCACTTGCTCTCATATCTGGCTCGCTCGCTTGTTCTCATATCTGGCTCGCTCGCTTGCTCTCTTGTCTGGCTCGCTCTCTTATCTGGCTCGCTCGCATATCTGTCTCGCTCGCTCTCATATCTGGCTCGCTCGCTTGCTCTCATATTTGGCTAGCTCGCTTTCTCTCTTGTCTTGCTCGCTCTCTTATCTGGCTTGCTCGCTCTCATATCTGGCTGGTTCGCTTGCTCTCTTGTCTGGCTCGCTCTCTTATCTGGCTTGCTCGCTAGCATATCTGGCTTGCACGCTTGCTCTCTTGTCTGGCTTGCTCTCTTATCTGGCTCGCTCGCTCTCATATCTGGCTCGCTCGCTTGCTCTCATATCTGGCTCGCTCGCTTGCTCTCTTGTCTGGCTCGCTCTCTTATCTGGCTCGCTCATATATCTGGCTCGCTCGCTCTCACATCTAGCTGGCTCGCTTGCTCTCATATTTGGCTCGCTCGCTTGCTATCTTGTCTGGCTCGCTCTCTTATCTGGCTCGCTCTCATATCTGGCTTGCTAGCTTGCTCTCATATCTGGTTCGCTCGTTTGCTCTCTTTTCTGTCTCACTCTCTTTTATAGCTCGCTCGCATATCTGGCTTGCTCGCTCTCACATCTGGCTCGCTCGCTTGCTCGCACGCATATCTGGTTCGCTCGCTCTCATATCTTACTCGCTCCGTCTCATGTCTGGCTCGCTCGCTCTCATATCTAGCTTGCTCGCTTGCTCTCATATCTGGCTCGCTCGCTTGCTCTCTTGTCTGGCTCGCTCTCTTATCTGGCTCGCTCGCATATCTTGCGCGCTAACTCTCAAATCTGGCTCGCTTGCTTGCTCTCATATCTGGCTGGCTCGCTTGCTCTCATATCTGGCTCTCTTGCTCTCATATCTGGCTCGCTCGCTTGCTTAATTGTCTGGCTCGCTCTCTTATCTGGCTCGCTCGCATATCTTGCTCGCTCGCTCTCACATCTGGCTCGCTCGCTCGCTCTCATATCTGGCTTGCTCGCTTGCTCTCATATCTGGCTAGCTCGCTTGCTCTCATATCTGGCTAGCTCGTTTGCTCTCTAGTCTTGCTCGCTCTCTTATCTGGCTAGCTCGCTCTCATATCTGGCTGGCTCGCTTGCTCTCATATCTGGCTCGCTCGCTTGCTCTCATATCTGGCTCTCTTGTTCTCATATCTGGCTCGCTCGCTTGCTTAATTGTCTGGCTCGCTCTCTTATCTGGCTCGCTCGCATATCTTGCTCGCTTGCTCTCACATCTGGCTCGCTCGCTTGCTCTCAAATGTGGCTCGCTCGCTTGCTCTCATGTCTGGCTCGTTCGCTCTCATATCTGGCTCGCTCACTTTCATATCTTACTCGCTCGCTCTCATGTCTGGCTACCTCGCTCTCATATCTGGCTTGCTCTCATATCTGGCTCGCTCGCTTGCTCTCTTGTCTGGCTCGCTCTCTTATCTGACTTGCTCGCATATCTGGCTCGCTCGCTCTCAAATCTGGCTCGCTCGCTTGCTCTCATATCTGGCTAGCTCGCATGCTCTCATATCTGGCTAGCTCGCTTGCTCTCTTGTCCTGCTCGCTCTCTTATCTGGCTCGCTCGCTCTCATATCTGGCTGGCTCGCTTGCTCTCATATCTGGCTCACTCGCTTGCTCTCATATCTGGCTCTCTTGCTCTCATATCTGGCTCGCTCGCTTGCTTAATTGTCTGGCTCGCTCTCTTATCTGGCTTGCTCTCTCTCACATCTGGCTTGCTCGCTGCTCTCTTGTCTGGCTCGCTCTCTTAACTGGCTCGCTCGCATATCTTGCTCGCTTGCTCTCACATCTGGCTCGCTCGCTTGCTCTCAAATGTGGCTAGCTCGCTTGCTCTCTTGTCTTGCTCGCTCTCTTATCTGGCTCGCTCGCTCTCATATCTGGCTGGCTCGCTTGCTCTCATATCTGGCTCGCTCGCTTGCTCTCTTGTCTGGCTCGCTCTCTTATCTGGTTTGCTCGCTAGCATATCTGGCTCGCACGCTTGCTCTCTTGTCTGGCTTGCTCTCTTATCTGGCTCGCTCGCTTTCATATCTGGCTCGCTCGCTTGCTCTCATGTCTGGCTCGCTCGCTTGCTCTCATGTCTGGCTCGCTCTCATATCTGGCTTTCTCGCTTGCTCTCTTGTCTGGCTCGCTCTCTTATCTGGCTCGCTTGCATATCTGGCTCGCTCGCATATCTGGCTTGCTCGCTCTCACATCTGGCTTGCTTGCTCTCATTTCTGGCTGGCTCGCTTGCTCTCATATCTTTCTCACTCGCTTCCTCTCTTGTCTGTCTCACTCTCTTTTATGGCTCGTTTGCATATCTGGCTCGCTCGCTTGCTCTCATATCTGGCATGCTCGCTCACTCTCATATCTGGCTTGCTCGCTTGCTCTCATATTCGGCTCGCTCGCTTGCATATCTGGCTTGCTCGCTTGCTCTCTTGTCTGGCTCGCTCTCTTATCTGGCTCGCTCGCATATCTGGCTCGCTCGCTCTCAAATCTGGCTCGCTCGCTTGCTCTCATATCTGGCTAGCTCGCTTGCTCTCTTGTCTTGCTCGCTCTCTTATCTGGCTCGCTCGCTCTCATATCTGGCTGGCTCGCTTGCTCTCATATCTGGCTCGCTCGCTTGCTCTCTTGTCTGGCTCGCTCTCTTATCTATCTTGCTCGCTAGCATATCTGGCTCGAACGCTTGCTCTCTTATCTGGCTTGCTCTCTTATCTGGCTCGCTCGCTCTCATATCTGGCTCGCTCGCTTGCTCTCATGTCTGGCTCGCTCTCATATCTGGCTTTCTCGCATGCTCTCTTGTCTGGCTCGCTCTCTTATCTGGCTCGCTCGCATACCTGGCTCGCTCGCTCTCACATCTAGCTGGCTCGCTTGCTCTCATATCTGGCTCGCTTGCTCTCTTGTCTGGCTCGCTCTCTTATCTGGCTCGCTCTTATATCTGCCTTGCTAGCTCGCTCTCATATCTGGCTCGCTCGCTTGCTCTCTTGTCTGTCTCGCTCTCTTTTATGGCTCGCTCGCATATCTGGCTAGCTTGCTCTCACATCTGGCTCGCTCGCTTGCTCTCATGTCTGGCTCGCTCTCTTTTCTGGCTCGCTCGCTCGCATATCTGGCTCGCTCGCTCTCATGTCTGGCTCGCTTCGCTCTCATATCTGGCTTGCTCGCTTGCTCTCATATCTGGCTCGCTCGCTTACTCTCATATCTGGCTCGCTCGCTTGCTCTCTTGTCTGGCTCACTCTCTTATCTGGCTCGCTCGCATATCTGGCTCGCTCGCTCTCAAATCTGGCTCGCTCGCTTGCTCGCATATCTGGCTTGCTCGCTTGCTCTCATATCTGGCTCGCTCGCTTGCTCTCATATCTGGCTCGCTCGCTTTTTCTCATATCTGGCTCGCTCGCTTGCTCTCTTGTCTGGCTCGCTCTCTTATCTGGCTTGCTCGCTAGCATATCTGGCTCGCACGCTTGCTCTCTTGTCTGACTTGCTCTCTTATCTGTCTCGCTCTCACATCTGGCTCGCTCGCTTGCTCTCTTGTCTGGCTCGCTCTCTTATCTGGCTTGCTCGCTAGCATATCTGGCTCGCTCGCTTGCTCTCTTGTCTGGCTCGCTCTCTTATCTGGCTTGCTCGCTAGCATATCTGGCTCGCACGCTTGCTCTCTTATCTGGCTCGATCGCTCTCATATCTGGCTCGCTCGCTTGCTCTCATGTCTGGCTCGCTCGCTTTCATATCTGGCTTTCTCGCTTGCTCTCTTGTCTCGCTCGCTCTCTTATCTGGCTTGCTCGCATATCTGGCTCGCTCGCTCTCACATCTGGCTGGCTCGCTTGCTCTCATTTCTGGCTGGCTCGCTTGCTCTCATATCTGGCTCGCTTGCTCTCTTGTCTGTCTCACTCTCTTTTATGGCTCGCTCGCATATCTGGCTCGCTCGCTCTCAAATCTGGCTCGCTTGCTTGCTCTCATATCTGGCTTGCTCGCTTGCTCTCATATCCGGCTCGCTCGCTTGCTCTCATATCTGGCTCGCTCGCTTGCTCTCTTGTCTGGCTCGCTCTCTTATCTGGCTCGCTCGCATATCTGGCTCGTCGCTCTCACATCTAGCTGGCTCGCTTGCTCTCATATCAGGCTCGCTTGCTCTCTTGTCTGGCTCGCTCTCTTATCTGGCTCGCTCTTATATCTGCCTTGCTAGCTCGCTCTCATATCTGGCTCTCTCGCTTGCTCTCTTGTCTGTCTCGCTCTCTTTTATGGCTCGCTCGCATATCTGGCTAGCTTGCTCTCACATCTGGCTCGCTCGCTTGCTCTCTTGTCTGGCTCGCTCTCATATCTGGCTAGCTCGCTAGCATATCTGGCTCGCACGCTTGCTCTCTTGTCTGGCTTGATCTCTTATCTGGCTCGCTCGCTTGCTCTCATGTCTGGCTCGCTCGCTCTCATATCTGGCTTTCTCGCTTGCTCTCTTATCTGGCTCGCTCTCTTATCTGGCTTGCTCGCATATCTGGCTCGCTCGCTCTCACATCTGGCTGGCTCGCTTGCTCTCATTTCTGGCTCGTTCGCTCTCATATCTGGCTCGCTCGCTTTCATATCTTACTCGCTCGCTCTCATGTTTGGCTCGCTCTCTCCCATATCTGGCTTGCTCTCATATCTGGCTCGCTCGCTTGCTCTCTTGTCTGGCTCGCTCTCTTATCTGACTCGCTCGCATATCTGGCTCGCTCGCTCTCAAATCTGGCTCGCTCGCTTGCTCTCATATCTGGCTAGCTCGCTTGCTCTCATATCTGGCTGGCTCGCTTGCTCCCATATCTGGCTCGCTCGCTTGCTCTCATATCTGGCTCGCTCGTTCTCATGTCTGGCTCGCTCACTCTCATGTCTGGCTCGCTCTCATATCTGGATCGCTCGCTTGCTCTCATATCTGGCTCGCTCGCTTGCTTAATTGTCTGGCTCACTCTCTTATCTGCCTCGCTCTCTCTCACATCTGGCTTGCTCGCTTGCTCTAATATCTGGCTCGCTCGCTGCTCTCTTGTCTCGCTCGCTCTCTTATCTGGATCGCTCGCATATCTTGCTCGCTCGCTCTCACATTTGGCTCACTTGCTCTCTTGTCTGGCTCACTCTCTTATCTGGCTTGCTCGCTAGCATATCTGGCTCGCTCGCTTGCTCTCTTGTCTGGCTTGCTCTCTTATCTGTCTCGCTCTCACATCTGGCTCGCTCGCTTGCTCTCATATCTGGCTCGCACGCTTGCTCTCTTGTCTGGCTTGCTCTCTTATCTGGCTCGATCGCTCTCATATCTGGCTCGCCCGCTTGCTCTCATGTCTGGCTCGCTCGCTCTCATATCTGGCTTTCTCACTTGCTCTCTTGTCTGGTCGCTCTCTTATCTGGCTTGTTCTCATATCTGGCTTGCTCGCTTGCTCTCTTGTCTGGCCCGCTCTCTTATCTGGCTCGCTCGCATAGCTGGCTCGCTAGCTCTCAAATCTGGCTCGCTCGCTTGCTCTCATATTTGGCTAGCTCGCTTTCTCTCTTGTCTTGCTCGCTCTCTTATCTGGCTCGCTCGCTCTCATATCTGGCCGGTTCGCTTGCTCTCATATCTGGCTCGCTCGCTTGCTCTCTTGTCTGGCTCGCTCTCTTATCTGGCTTGCTCGCTAGCATATCTGGCTCGCACGCTTGCTCTCTTGTCTGGCTTGGTCTCTTATCTGGCTCGCTCGCTCTCATATCTGGCTCGCTCGCTTGCTCTCATGTCTGGCTCGCTCGCTCTCATATCTGGCTTTCTCGCTTGCTTTCTTGTCTAGTTCGCTCTCTTATCTGGCTCTCTCTCATATCTGGCTTGCTTGCTTGCTCTCATATCTGGCTCGCTCGCTTGCTCTCTTGTCTGGCTCGCTCTCTTATCTGGCTCGATCGCTCTCATATCTGGCTCGCTCGCTTGCTCTCATGTCTGGCTCTCTCGCTCTCATATCTGGCTTTCTCGCTTGCTCTCTTGTCTGGCTCGCTCTCTTATCTGGCTTGCTCGCACATCTGGCTCGCTCGCTCTCACATCTGGCTGGCT
The DNA here is from genome assembly GCF_029499605.1 of Hyla sarda. NCBI lineage: Eukaryota > Metazoa > Chordata > Amphibia > Anura > Hylidae > Hyla > Hyla sarda. Next base: position 731,944 of record NW_026610718.1, read on the forward strand.
CGCTTGCTCTCATTTCTGGCTGGCTCGCTTGCTCTCATATCTGGCTCGCTCGCTTGCTCTCTTGTCTGTCTCTCTCTCTTTTATGGCTCGCTCGCATATCTGGCTCACTCGCTCTCAAATCTGGCTCGCTCGCTTGCTCTCATATCTGGCTTGCTCGCTTGCTCTAATATCCGGCTCGCTCGCTTGCTCTCATATCTGGCTCGCTCGCTTGCTCTCTTGTCTGGCTCGCTCTCTTATCTGGCTCGCTCGCATATCTGGCTCGCTCGCTCTCAAATCTGGCTCGCTCGCTTGCTCTCATATCTGGCTAGCTCGCTTGCTCTCTTGTCTTGCTCGCTCTCTTATCTGGCTCGCTTGCTCTCATATCTGTCTGGCTCGCTTGCTCTCATATCTGGCTCGCTCGCTTGCTCTCTTGTCTGGCTCGCTCTCTTATCTGGCTAGCTCGCTAGCATATCTGGCTCGCACACTTGCTCTCTTGTCTGGCTTGCTCTCTTATCTGGCTTGCTCGCTCTCATATCTGGCTTTCTCGCATGCTCTCTTGTCTGGCTTGCTCGCATATCTGGCTCGCTCGCTCTCACATCTGGCTGGCTCGCTTGCTCTCATTTCTGGCTGGCTCGCTTGCTCTCATATCTGGCTCGCTCGCTTGCTCTCGTCTGTCTCGCTCTCTTTTATGGCTCGCTCGCATATCTGGCTTGCTTGCTCTCAAATCTGGCTCGCTCGCTTGCTCTCATATCTTGCTTGCTCGCTCTCATATCCGGCTCGCTCGCTCGCTCTCATATCTGGCTCGTTCGCTTGCTCTCTTGTCTGGCTCGCTCTCTTATCTGGCTCGCTCGCATATCTGGCTCGCTCGCTCTCACATCTAGCTGGCTCGCTTGCTCTCATATCTGGCTCGCTTGCTCTCTTGTCTGGCTCGCTCTCTTATATGGCTCGCTCTTATATCTGCCTTGCTAGCTCGCTCTCATATCTGGCTCGCTCGCTTGCTCTCTTGTCTGTCTCGCTCTCTTTTATGGCTCGCTCGCATATCTGGCTAGCTTGCTCTCACATCTGGCTCGCTTGCTCTCTTGTCTGGGTCATTCTCTTATCTGGCTCGCTCGCTCGCATATCTGGCTCGCTCGCTCTCATGTCTGGCTCGCTCGCTCTCATATCTGGCTTGCTCGCTTGCTCTCATATCTGGCTCGCTCGCTTACTGTCATATCTGGCTCGCTTGCTTGCTCTCTTGTCTGGCTCACTCTCTTATCTGGCTCGCTCGCATATCTGGCTCGCTCGCTCTCAAATCTGGCTCGCTCGCTTGCTCTCATATCTGGTTAGCTCGCTTGCTCTCTTGTCTTGCTCGCTCTCTTATCTGGCTCGCTCGCTCTCATATCTGGCTGGTTCGCTTGCTCTTATATCTGGCTCACTCGCTTGCTCTCTTGTCTGGCTTGCTCTCTTATCTGTCTCGCTCTCACATCTGGCTCGCTCGCTTGCTCTCATATCTGGCTCGCTCGCTTTTTCTCATATTTGGATCGCTCGCTTGCTCTCTTGTCTGGCTCGCTCTCTTATCTGGCTCGCTCGCATATCTGGCTCGCTCGCTCTCAAATCTGGCTCGCTCGCTTGCTCTCATATCTGGTTAGCTCGCTTGCTCTCTTGTCTTGCTCGCTCTCTTATCTGGCTCGCTCGCTCTCATATCTGGCTGGTTCGCTTGCTCTTATATCTGGCTCACTCGCTTGCTCTCTTGTCTGGCTTGCTCTCTTATCTGTCTCGCTCTCACATCTGGCTCGCTCGCTTGCTCTCATATCTGGCTCGCTCGCTTGCTCTTTTGTCTGGCTCGCTCTCTTATCTGGCTTGCTCGCTTGCATATCTGGCTCGCACGCTTGCTCTCTTATCTGGCTCGATCGCTCTCAAATCTGGCTCGCTCGCTTGCTCTCATATCTGGCTAGCTCGCTTGCTCTCATATCTGGCTAGCTCGCTTGCTCTCTTGTCTTGCTCGCTCTCTTATCTGGCTTGCTCGCTCTCATATCTGGCTGGCTCGCTTGCTCTCATATCTGGCTCGCTCGCTTGCTCTCATATCTGGCTCGCTCGTTCTCATGTCTGGCTCGCTCACTCTCATGTCTGGCTCGCTCTCATATCTGGATCGCTCGCTTGCTCTCATATCTGGCTCGCTCGCTTGCTTAATTGTCTGGCTCACTCTCTTATCTGCCTCGCTCTCTCTCACATCTGGCTTGCTCGCTTGCTCTAATATCTGGCTCGCTCGCTGCTCTCTTGTCTGGCTCGCTCTCTTATCTGGCTAGCTCGCATATCTTGCTCGCTCGCTCTCACATTTGGCTCACTTGCTCTCTTGTCTGGCTCACTCTCTTATCTGGCTTGCTTGCTAGCATATCTGGCTCGCTCGCTTGCTCTCTTGTCTGGCTTGCTCTCTTATCTGTCTCGCTCTCACATCTGGCTCGTTCGCTTGCTCTAATATCTGGCTCGCACGCTTGCTCTCTTGTCTGGCTTGCTCTCTTATCTGGCTCGATCGCTCTCATATCTGGCTCGCTCGATTGCTCTCATGTCTGGCTCGCTCGCTCTCATATCTGGCTTTCTCACTTGCTCTCTTGTCTGGTCGCTCTCTTATCTGGCTCGCTCTCACATCTGGCTTGCTCGCTTGTTCTCATATCTGGCTTGCTCGCTTGCTCTCTTGTCTGGCTCGCTCTCTTATCTGGCTCGCTCGCATAGCTGGCTCGCTAGCTCTCAAATCTGGCTCGCTCGCTTGCTCTCATATTTGGCTAGCTCGCTTTCTCTCTTGTCTTGCTCGCTCTCTTATCTGGCTCGCTCGCTCTCATATCTGGCCGGTTCGCTTGCCCTCATATCTGGCTCGCTCGCTTGCTCTCTTGTCTGGCTCGCTCTCTTATCTGGCTTGCTCGCTAGCATATCTGGCTCGCACGATTGCTCTCTTGTCTGGCTTGGTCTCTTATCTGGCTCGCTCGCTCTCATATCTGGCTCGCTCGCTTGCTCTCATGTCTGGCTCGCTCGCTCTCATATCTGGCTCGCTCGCTTGCTCTCATGTCTGGCTCTCTCGCTCTCATATCTGGCTTTCTCGCTTGCTCTCTTGTCTGGTTCACTCTCTTATCTGGCTCTCTCTCATATCTGGCTTGCTCGCTTGCTCTCATATCTGGCTCGCTCGCTTGCTCTCTTGTCTGGCTCGCTCTCTTATCTGGCTCGATCGCTCTCATATCTGGCTCGCTCGCTTGCTTTCATGTCTGGCTCTCTCGCTCTCATATCTGGCTTTCTCGCTTGCTCTCTTGTCTGGCTCGCTCTCTTATCTGGCTTGCTCGCATATCTGGCTCGCTCGCTCTCACATCTGGCTGGCTCGCTTGCTCTCATTTCTGGCTGGCTCGCTTGCTCTCATATCTGGCTCGCTGGCTTGCTCTCTTGTCTGTCTCGCTCTCTTTTATGGCTCGCTCGCATATCTGGCTCACTCGCTCTCAAATCTGGCTCGCTCGCTTGCTCTCATATCTGGCTTGCTCGCTTGCTCTCATATCCGGCTCGCTCGCTTGCTCTCATATCTGGCTCGCTCGCTTGCTCTCTTGTCTAGCTCGCTCTCTTATCTGGCTCGTTCGCATATCTGGCTCGCTCGCTCTCAAATCTGGCTCGCTCGCTTGCTCTCATATCTGGCTAGCTCGCTTGCTCTCTTGTCTTGCTCGCTCTCTTATCTGGCTCGCTTGCTCTCATATTTGTCTGGCTCGCTTGCTCTCATATCTGGCTCGCTCGCTTGCTCTCTTGTCTGGCTCGCTCTCTTATCTGGATAGCTCGCTAGCATATCTGGCTCGCACGCTTGCTCTCTTGTCTGGCTTGCTCTCTTATCTGGCTTGCTCGCTCTCATATCTGGCTTTCTCGCTTGCTCTCTTGTCTGGCTTGCTCTCTTATCTGGCTTGCTCGCATATCTGGCTCGCTCGCTCTCACATCTGGCTGGCTCGCTTGCTCTCATTTCTGGCTGGCTCGCTTGCTCTCATATCTGGCTCGCTCGCTTGCTCTCGTCTGTCTCGCTCTCTTTTATGGCTCGCTCGCATATCTGGCTCGCTCGCTCTCAAATCTGGCTCGCTCGCTTGCTCTCATATCTTGCTTGCTCGCTTGCTCTCATATCCGGCTCGCTCGCTCGCTCTCATATCTGGCTTGCTCGCTTGCTCTCTTGTCTGGCTCGCTCTCTTATCTGGCTCGCTCGCATATCTGGCTCGCTCGCTCTCACATCTAGCTGGCTCGCTTGCTCTCATATCTGGCTCGCTTGCTCTCTTGTCTGGCTTGCTCTCTTATCTGGCTCGCTCTTATATCTGCCTTGCTAGCTCGCTCTCATATCTGGCTCGCTCGCTTGCTCTTTTGTCTGTCTCGCTCTCTTTTATGGCTCGCTCCCATATCTGGCTAGCTTGCTCTCACATCTGGCTCGCTCGCTTGCTCTCTTGTCTGGGTCGCTCTCTTATCTGGCTCGCTCGCTCGCATATCTGGCTACTCGCTCTCATGTCTGGCTCGCTTGCTCTCATATCTGGCTTGCTCGCTTGCTCTCATATCTGGCTCGCTCGCTTACTCTCATATCTGGCTCGCTTGCTCTCTTGTCTGGCTCACTCTCTTATCTGGCTCGCTCGCCTATCTGGCTCGCTCGCTCTCAAATCGGGCTCGCTCGCTTGCTCTCATATCTGGCTTGCTCGCTTGCTCTCATATCTGGCTCGCTGGCTTGCTCTCATATCTGGCTCGCTCGCTTTTTCTCATATCTGGCTTGCTCGCTTGCTCTCTTGTCTGGCTCGCTCTCTTATCTGGCTCGCTCGCATATCTGGCTCGCTCGCTCTCAAATCTGGCTCGCTCGCTTGCTCTCATATTTGGTTAGCTCGCTTTCTCTCTTGTCTTGCTCGCTCTCATATCTGGCTCGCTCGCTCTCATATCTGGCTGGTTCGCTTGCTCTCATATCTGGATCGCTCGCTTGCTCTCTTGTCTGGCTTGCTCTCTTATCTGTCTCGCTCTCACATCTGGCTCGCTCGCTTGCTCTCATATCTGGCTCGCTCGCTTGCTCTTTTGTCTGGCTCGCTCTCTTATCTGGCTTGCTCGCTAGCATATCTGGCTCGCACGCTTGCTCTCTTATCTGGCTCGATCGCTCTCATATCTGGCTCGCTCGCTTGCTCTCATGTCTGGCTCGCTCTCATATCTGGCTTTCTCGCTTGCTCTCTTGTCTGGCCGCTCTCTTATCTGGCTTGCTTGCATATCTGGCTCGCTCGCTCTCACATCTGGCTGGCTCGCTTGCTCTCATTTCTGGCTGGCTCGCTTGCTCTCATATCTGGCTCGCTCTCTTGCTCTCTTGTCTGTCTCGCTCTCTTTTATGGCTTGCTCGCATATCTGGCTCGCTCGCTCTCAAATCTGGCTCGCTCGCTTGCTCTCATATCTGGCTTGCTCGCTTGCTCTCATATCCAGCTCGCTCGCTTGCTCTCATATCTGGCTCGCTCGCTTGCTCTCTTGTCTGGCTCGCTCTCTTATCTGGCTCGCTCGCATATCTGGCTCGCTCGCTCTCTTTAATCTGGCTCGCTCGCTTGCTCTCATATCTGGCTAGCTCGCTTGCTCTCTTGTCTTGCTCGCTCTCTTATCTGGCTCGCTCGCTCTCATATCTGGCTGGCTCGCTTGCTCTCATATCTGGCTCGCTTGCTTGCTCTCTTGTCTGGCTCGCTCTCTTATCTGGCTAGCTTGCTAGCATATCTGGCTCGCACGCTTGCTCTCTTGTCTGGCTTGCTCTCTTATCTGGCTCGCTCGCTCTCATATCTGGCTCGCTCGCTTGCTCTCATGTCTGGCTCGCTCGCTCTCATATCTGGCTTTCTCGCTTGCTCTCTTGTCTGGCTCGCTCTCTTATCTGGCTCGCTCTCATACCTGGCTCGCTCGCTCTCACATCTAGCTGGCTCCCTTGCTCTCATATCTGGCTCGCTTGTTCTCTTGTCTGGCTCGCTTTCTTATCTGGCTCGCTCTTATATCTGCCTTGCTAGCTTGCTCTCATATCTGGCTCGCTCGCTTGCTCTCTTGTCTGTCTCGCTCTCTTTTATGGCTCGTTCGCATATCTGGCTCCCTTGCTCTCACATCTGGCTCGCTCACTTGCTCTCTTTTCTGGCTCGCTCTCTTATCTGGCTCGCTCGTTCGCTCGCATATCTGGCTCGCTCGCTCTCATGTCTGGCTCGCTCGCTCTCATATCTGGCTTGCTCGCTTGCTCTCATATCTGGCTTGCTCGCTTGCTCTCATATCTGGCTCGCTCGCTTGCTCTCATATCTGGCTCGCTCGCTTGTTCTCATATCTGGCTCGCTCGCTTGCTCTCTTGTCTGGCTCGCTCTCTTATCTGGCTCGCTCGCATATCTGGCCCCGCTCGCTCTCATATCTGGCTTGCTCTCATATTTGGCTAGCTCGCTTTCTCTCTTATCTGGCTTGCTCGCTAGCATATCTGGCTTGCACGCTTGCTCTCTTGTCTGGCTTGCTCTCTTATCTGGCTCGCTCGCTCTCATATCTGGCTCGCTCGCTTGCTCTCATATCTGGCTCGCTCGCTTGATTTCTTGTCTGGCTCGCTCTCTTATCTGGCTCGCTCACATATCTGGCTCGCTCGCTCTCACATCTAGCTGGCTCGCTTGCTCTCATATTTGGCTCGCTCGCTTGCTCTCTTGTCTCGCTCGCTCTCTTATCTGGCTCGCTCTCATATCTGGCTTGCTAGCTTGCTCTCATATCTGGCTCGCTCGCTTGCTCTCTTGTCTGTCTCGCTCTCTTTTATGGCTCGCTCGCATATCTGGCTCGCTCGCTCTCACATCTGGTTCGCTCGCTTGCTCGCTCGCATATCTGGTTCGCTCGCTCTCATATCTTACTCGCTCCGTCTCATGTCTGGCTCGCTCGCTGTCATATCTGGCTTGCTCGCTTGCTCTCATATCTGGCTCGCTCGCTTGCTCTCTTGTCTGTCTCGCTCTCTTTTATGGCTCGCTCGCATATCTGGCTCGCTCACTCTCACATCTGGCTCGCTCGCTTGCTCGCTCGCATATCTGGTTCGCTCGCTCTCATATCTTACTCGCTCCGTCTCATGTCTGGCTCGCTCGCTCTCATATCTGGCTTGCTCGCTTGCTCTCATATCTGGCTCGCTCGCTTGCTCTCTTGTCTGGCTCGCTCTCTTATCTGGCTCGCTCGCATATCTTGCGCGCTCACTCTCAAATCTGGCTCGCTTGCTTGCTCTCATATCTGGCTAGCTCGCTTGCTCTCATATCTGGCTAGCTCGTTTGTTCTCTTGTCTTGCTCGCTCTCTTATCTGGCTCGCTTGCTCTCATATCTGGCTGGCTCGCTCGCTCTCATATCTGGCTCGCTCGCTTGCTCTCATATCTGGCTCTCTTGCTCTCATATCTGGCTCGCTCGCTTGCTTAATTGTCTGGCTCGCTCTCTTTTCTGGCTCGCTCGCATATCTCGCTCGCTCGCTTTCACATCTGGCTCGCTCGCTTGCTCTCAAATGTGGCTCGCTCGCTTGCTCTCATGTCTGGCTCGTTCGCTCTCATATCTGGCTCGCTCGCTTTCATATCTTACTCGCTCGCTCTCATGTCTGGCTCCCTCGCTCTCATATCTGGCTTGCTCTCATATCTGGCTCGCTCGCTTGCTCTCCTGTCTGGCTCGCTCTCTTATCTGACTCGCTCGCATATCTGGCTCGCTCGCTCTCAAATCTGGCTCGCTCGCTTGCTCTCATATCTGGCTAGCTCGCTTGCTCTCATATCTGGCTAGCTCGCTTGCTCTCTTGTCTTGCTCGCTCTCTTATCTGGCTCGCTCGCTCTCATATCTGGCTGGCTCGCTTGCTCTCATATCTGGCTCGCTCGCTTGCTCTCATATCTGGCTCTCTTGCTCTCAGATCTGGCTCGCTCGCTTGCTTAATTGTCTTGCTCGCTCTCTTATCTGGCTTGCTCTCTCTCACATCTGGCTTGCTCGCTGCTCTCTTGTCTGGCTCGCTCTCTTATCTGGCTCGCTCGCATATCTTGCTCGCTCGCTCTCACATCTGGCTCGCTCTCTTGCTCTCAAATGTGGCTAGCTCGCTTGCTCTCTTGTCTTGCTCCCTCTCTTATCTGGCTCGCTCCCTCTCATATCTGGCTGGCTCGCTTGCTCTCATATCTGGATCGCTCGCTTGCTCTCTTGTCTGGCTCGCTCTCTTATCTGGTTTGCTCACTAGCATATCTGGCTCGCACGCTTGCTCTCTTGTCTGGCTTGCTCTCTTATCTGGCTCGCTCGCTTTCATATCTGGCTCGCTCGCTTGCTCTCATGTCTGGCTCGCTTGCTCTCATGTCTGGCTCGCTCTCATATCTGGCTTTCTCACTTGCTCTCTTGTCTGGCTCGCTCTCTTATCTGGCTCGCTCGCATATCTGGCTCGCTCGCTCTCACATCTGGCTGGCTCGCTTGCTCTCATTCCTGGCTGGCTCGCTTGCTCTCATATCTGGCTCGCTCGCTTGCTCTCTTGTCTGTCTCACTCTCTTTTATGGCTCGTTTGCATATCTGGCTCGCTCGCTTGCTCTCATATCTGGCATGCTCGCTCATTCTCACATCTGGCTTGCTCGCTTGCTCTCATATTCGGCTCGCTCGCTTGCTCTCATATCTGGCACGCTCGCTTGCTCTCTTGTCTGGCTCGCTCTCTTATCTGGCTCGCTCGCATAACTGGCTCGCTCGCTCTCAAATCTGGCTCGCTCGCTTGCTCTCATATCTGGCTAGCTCGCTTGCTCTCTTGTCTTGCTCGCTCTCTTATCTGGCTGGCTCGCTCTCATATCTGGCTGGCTCGCTTGCTCTCATATCTGGCTCGCTCGCTTGCTCTCTTGTCTGGCTCGCTCTCTTATCTGGCTTGCTCGCTAGCATATCTGGCTCGCACGCTTGCTCTCTTGTCTGGCTTGATCTCTTATCTGGCTCGCTCGTTCTCATATCTGGCTCGCTCGCTTGCTCTCATGTCTGGCTCGCTCGCTCTCATATCTGGCTTTCTCGCTTGCTCTCTTGTCTGGCTCGCTCTCTTATCTGGCTTGCTTGCATATCTGGCTCGCTCGCTCTCACATCTGGCTGGCTCGCTCGCTATCATATCTGGCTTGCTCGCTTGCTCTCATATCTGGCTTGCTCGCTTGCTCTCATATCTGGCTCGCTCGCTTGCTCTCATATCTGTCTCGCTCGCTTGTTCTCATATCTGGCTCGCTCGCTTGCTCTCTTGTCTGGCTCGCTCTCTTATCTGGCTCGCTCGCATATCTGGCCCCGCTCGCTCTCATATCTGGCTTGCTCTCATATTTGGCTAGCTCGATTTCTCTCTTGTCTTGCTCGCTCTCTTATCTGGCTCGCTCGCTCTCATATCTGGCTGGTTCGCTTGCTCTCATATCTGGCTCGCTCGCTTGCTCTCTTGTCTGTCTCGCTCTCTTATCTGACTTGCTCGCTAGCATATCTGGCTTGCACGCTTGCTCTCTTGTCTGGCTTGCTCTCTTATCTGGCTCGCTCGCTCTCATATCTGGCTCGCTCGCTTGCTCTCATATCTGGCTCGCTCGCTTGCTCTCTTGTCTGGCTCGCTCTCTTATCTGGCTCGCTCACATATCTGGCTCGCTCGCTCTCACATCTAGCTGGCTCGCTTGCTCTCATATTTGGCTCGCTCGCTTGCTCTCTTGTCTGGCTCGCTCTCTTATCTGGCTCGCTCTCATATCTGGCTCGCTCGCTTGCTCTCTTGTCTGTCTCGCTCTCTTTTATGGCTCGCTCGCATATCTGGCTCGCTCGCTCTCACATCTGGCTCGCTCGCTTGCTCGCTCGCATATCTGGTTCGCTCGCTCTCATATCTTACTCGCTCCGTCTCATGTCTGGCTCGCTCGCTCTCATATCTGGCTTGCTCGCTTGCTCTCATATCTGGCTCGCTCGCTTGCTCTCTTGTCTGGCTCGCTCTCTTATCTGGCTCGCTCGCATATCTTGCGCGCTCACTCTCAAATCTGGCTCGCTTGCTTGCTCTCATATCTGGCTAGCTCGCTTGCTCTCATATCTGGCTAGCTCGCTTGCTCTCATATCTGGCATGCTCGCTCACTCTCACATCTGGCTTGCTCGCTTGCTCTCATATTCGGCTCGCTCGCTTGCTCTCATATCTGGCACGCTCGCTTGCTCTCTTGTCTGGCTCGCTCTCTTATCTGGCTCGCTCGCATAACTGGCTCGCTCGCTCTCAAATCTGGCTCGCTCGCTTGCTCTCATATCTGGCTAGCTCGCTTGCTCTCTTGTCTTGCTCGCTCTCTTATCTGGCTGGCTCGCTCTCATATCTGGCTGGCTCGCTTGCTCTCATATCTGGCTCGCTCGCTTGCTCTCTTGTCTGGCTCGCTCTCTTATCTGGCTTGTCGCTAGCATATCTGGCTCGCACGCTTGCTCTCTTGTCTGGCTTGATCTCTTATCTGGCTCGCTCGCTCTCATATCTGGCTCGCTCGCTTGCTCTCATGTCTGGCTCGCTCGCTCTCATATCTGGCTTTCTCGCTTGCTCTCTTGTCTGGCTCGCTCTCTTATCTGGCTTGCTTGCATATCTGGCTCGCTCGCTCTCACATCTGGCTGGCTCGCTCGCTCTCATATCTGGCTTGCTCGCTTGCTCTCATATCTGGCTTGCTCGCTTGCTCTCATATCTGGCTCGCTCGCTTGCTCTCATATCTGTCTCGCTCGCTTGTTCTCATATCTGGCTCGCTCGCTTGCTCTCTTGTCTGGCTCGCTCTCTTATCTGGCTCGCTCGCATATCTGGCCCCGCTCGCTCTCATATCTGGCTTGCTCTCATATTTGGCTAGCTCGATTTCTCTCTTGTCTTGCTCGCTCTCTTATCTGGCTCGCTCGCTCTCATATCTGGCTGGTTCGCTTGCTCTCATATCTGGCTCGCTCGCTTGCTCTCTTGTCTGTCTCGCTCTCTTATCTGGCTTGCTCGCTAGCATATCTGGCTTGCACGCTTGCTCTCTTGTCTGGCTTGCTCTCTTATCTGGCTCGCTCGCTCTCATATCTGGCTCGCTCGCTTGCTCTCATATCTGGCTCGCTCGCTTGCTCTCTTGTCTGGCTCGCTCTCTTATCTGGCTCGCTCACATATCTGGCTCGCTCGCTCTCACATCTAGCTGGCTCGCTTGCTCTCATATTTGGCTCGCTCGCTTGCTCTCTTGTCTGGCTCGCTCTCTTATCTGGCTCGCTCTCATATCTGGCTCGCTCGCTTGCTCTCTTGTCTGTCTCGCTCTCTTTTATGGCTCGCTCGCATATCTGGCTCGCTCGCTCTCACATCTGGCTCGCTCGCTTGCTCGCTCGCATATCTGGTTCGCTCGCTCTCATATCTTACTCGCTCCGTCTCATGTCTGGCTCGCTCGCTCTCATATCTGGCTTGCTCGCTTGCTCTCATATCTGGCTCGCTCGCTTGCTCTCTTGTCTGGCTCGCTCTCTTATCTGGCTCGCTCGCATATCTTGCGCGCTCACTCTCAAATCTGGCTCGCTTGCTTGCTCTCATATCTGGCTAGCTCGCTTGCTCTCATATCTGGCTAGCTCGTTTGTTCTTTGGCTTGCTCGCTCTCTTATCTGGCTCGCTCGCTCTCATATCTGGCTGGCTGGCTCGCTCTCATATCTGGCTCGCTCGCTTGCTCTCATATCTGGCTCTTTTGCTCTCATATCTGGCTCGCTCGCTTGCTTAATTGTCTGGCTCGCTCTCTTATCTGGCTCGCTCGCATATCTCGCTCGCTCGCTCTCACATCTGGCTCGCTCGCTTGCTCTCAAATGTGGCTCGCTCGCTTGCTCTCATGTCTGGCTCGTTCGCTCTCATATCTGGCTCGCTCGCTTTCATATCTTACTCGCTCACTCTCATGTCTGGCTCCCTCGCTCTCATATCTGGCTTGCTCTCATATCTGGCTCGCTCGCTTGCTCTCTTGTCTGGCTCGCTCTCTTATCTGACTCGCTCGCATATCTGGCTCGCTCGCTCTCAAATCTGGCTCGCTCGCTTGCTCTCATATCTGGCTAGCTCGCTTGCTCTCATATCTGGCTAGCTCGCTTGCTCTCTTGTCTTGCTCGCTCTCTTATCTGGCTCGCTCGCTCTCATATCTGGCTGGCTCGCTTGCTCTCATATCTGGCTCGCTCGCTTGCTCTCATATCTGGCTCTCTTGCTCTCAGATCTGGCTCGCTCGCTTGCTTAATTGTCTGGCTCGCTCTCTTATCTGGCTTGCTCTCTCTCACATCTGGCTTGCTCGCTGCTCTCTTGTCTGGCTCGCTCTCTTATCTGGCTCGCTCGCATATCTTGCTCGCTCGCTCTCACATCTGTCTCGCTCGCTTGCTCTCAAATGTGTCTAGCTCGCTTGCTCTCTTGTCCTGCTCCCTCTCTTATCTGGCTCGCTCGCTCTCATATCTGGCTGGCTCGCTTGCTCTCATATCTGGATCGCTCGCTTGCTCTCTTGTCTGGCTCGCTCTCTTATCTGGTTTGCTCGCTAGCATATCTGGCTCGCACGCTTGCTCTCTTGTCTGGGTTGCTCTCTTATCTGGCTCACTCGCTTTCATATCTGGCTCGCTCGCTTGCTCTCATGTCTGGCTCGCTTGCTCTCATGTCTGGCTCGCTCTCATATCTGGCTTTCTCACTTGCTCTCTTGTCTGGCTCGCTCTCTTATCTGGCTCGCTCGCATATCTGGCTCGCTCGCTCTCACATCTGGCTGGCTCGCTTGCTCTCATTTCTGGCTGGCTCGCTTGCTCTCATATCTGGCTCGCTCGCTTGCTCTCTTGTCTGTCTCACTCTCTTTTATGGCTCGTTTGCATATCTGGCTCGCTCGCTTGCTCTCATATCTGGCATGCTCGCTCACTCTCATATCTGGCTTGCTCGCTTGCTCTCATATTCGGCTCGCTCGCTTGCTCTCATATCTGACACGCTCGCTTGCTCTCTTGTCTGGCTCGCTCTCTTATCTGGCTCGCTCGCATAACTGGCTCGCTCGCTCTCAAATCTGGCTCGCTCGCTTGCTCTCATATCTGGCTAGCTCGCTTGCTCTCTTGTCTTGCTCGCTCTCTTATCTGGCTCGCTCGCTCTCATATCTGGCTGGCTCGCTTGCTCTCATATCTGGCTCGCTCGCTTGCTCTCTTGTCTGGCTCCCTCTCTTATCTGGCTTGCTCGCTAGCATATCTGGCTCGCACGCTTGCTCTCTTGTCTGGCTTGATCTCTTATCTGGCTCGCTCGCTCTCATATCTGGCTCGCTCGATTGCTCTCATGTCTGGCTCGCTCGCTCTCATATCTGGCTTTCTCGCTTGCTCTCTTGTCTGGCTCGCTCTCTTATCTGGCTTGCTCGCATATCTGGCTCGCTCGCTCTCACATCTGGCTGGCTCGCTTGCTCTCATTTCTGGCTCGTTCGCTCTCATATCTGGCTCGCTCGCTTTCATATCTTACTCGCTCGCTCTCATGTCTGGCTCGCTCTCTCCCATATCTGGCTTGCTCTCATATCTGGCTCGCTCGCTTGCTCTCTTGTCTGGCTCGCTCTCTTATCTGACTCGCTCGCATATCTGGCTCGCTCGCTCTCAAATCTGGCTCGCTCGCTTGCTCTCATATCTGGCTAGCTCGCTTGCTCTCATATCTGGCTCGCTCGCTCTCATGTCTGGCTCGCTCACTCTCATGTCTGGCTCGCTCTCATATCTGGCTCGCTCGCTTGCTCTCATATCTGGCTCGCTCGCTTGCTTAATTGTCTGGCTCACTCTCTTATCTGCCTCGCTCTCTCTCACATCTGGCTTGCTCGCTTGCTCTAATATCTGGCTCGCTCGCTGCTCTCTTGTCTGGCTCGCTCTCTTATCTGGCTCGCTCGCATATCTTGCTCGCTCGCTCTCACATTTGGCTCACTTGCTCTCTTGTCTGGCTCACTCTCTTATCTGGCTTGCTCGCTCGCATATCTGGCTCACTCGCTCTCAAATCTGGCTCGCTCGCTTGTTCTCATATCTGGCTCGCTCGCTTGCTCTCTTGTCTGGCTCGCTCTCTTATCTGGCTCGCTCGCATATCTGGCCCCGCTCGCTCTCATATCTGGCTTGCTCTCATATTTGGCTAGCTCGATTTCTCTCTTGTCTTGCTCGCTCTCTTATCTGGCTCGCTCGCTCTCATATCTGGCTGGTTCGCTTGCTCTCATATCTGGCTCGCTCGCTTGCTCTCTTGTCTGTCTCGCTCTCTTATCTGGCTTGCTCGCTAGCATATCTGGCTTGCACGCTTGCTCTCTTGTCTGGCTTGCTCTCTTATCTGGCTCGCTCGCTCTCATATCTGGCTCGCTCGCTTGCTCTCATATCTGGCTCGCTCGCTTGCTCTCTTGTCTGGCTCGCTCTCTTATCTGGCTCGCTCACATATCTGGCTCGCTCGCTCTCACATCTAGCTGGCTCGCTTGCTCTCATATTTGGCTCGCTCGCTTGCTCTCTTGTCTGGCTCGCTCTCTTATCTGGCTCGCTCTCATATCTGGCTCGCTCGCTTGCTCTCTTGTCTGTCTCGCTCTCTTTTATGGCTCGCTCGCATATCTGGTTCGCTCGCTCTCATATCTTACTCGCTCCGTCTCATGTCTGGCTCGCTCGCTCTCATATCTGGCTTGCTCGCTTGCTCTCATATCTGGCTCGCTCGCTTGCTCTCTTGTCTGGCTCGCTCTCTTATCTGGCTCGCTCGCATATCTTGCGCGCTCACTCTCAAATCTGGCTCGCTTGCTTGCTCTCATATCTGGCTAGCTCGCTTGCTCTCATATCTGGCTAGCTCGCTTGCTCTCATATCTGGCATGCTCGCTCACTCTCACATCTGGCTTGCTCGCTTGCTCTCATATTCGGCTCGCTCGCTTGCTCTCATATCTGGCACGCTCGCTTGCTCTCTTGTCTGGCTCGCTCTCTTATCTGGCTCGCTCGCATAACTGGCTCGCTCGCTCTCAAATCTGGCTCGCTCGCTTGCTCTCATATCTGGCTAGCTCGCTTGCTCTCTTGTCTTGCTCGCTCTCTTATCTGGCTGGCTCGCTCTCATATCTGGCTGGCTCGCTTGCTCTCATATCTGGCTCGCTCGCTTGCTCTCTTGTCTGGCTCGCTCTCTTATCTGGCTTGTCGCTAGCATATCTGGCTCGCACGCTTGCTCTCTTGTCTGGCTTGATCTCTTATCTGGCTCGCTCGCTCTCATATCTGGCTCGCTCGCTTGCTCTCATGTCTGGCTCGCTCGCTCTCATATCTGGCTTTCTCGCTTGCTCTCTTGTCTGGCTCGCTCTCTTATCTGGCTTGCTTGCATATCTGGCTCGCTCGCTCTCACATCTGGCTGGCTCGCTCGCTCTCATATCTGGCTTGCTCGCTTGCTCTCATATCTGGCTTGCTCGCTTGCTCTCATATCTGGCTCGCTCGCTTGCTCTCATATCTGTCTCGCTCGCTTGTTCTCATATCTGGCTCGCTCGCTTGCTCTCTTGTCTGGCTCGCTCTCTTATCTGGCTCGCTCGCATATCTGGCCCCGCTCGCTCTCATATCTGGCTTGCTCTCATATTTGGCTAGCTCGATTTCTCTCTTGTCTTGCTCGCTCTCTTATCTGGCTCGCTCGCTCTCATATCTGGCTGGTTCGCTTGCTCTCATATCTGGCTCGCTCGCTTGCTCTCTTGTCTGTCTCGCTCTCTTACCTGGCTTGCTCGCTAGCATATCTGGCTTGCACGCTTGCTCTCTTGTCTGGCTTGCTCTCTTATCTGGCTCGCTCGCTCTCATATCTGGCTCGCTCGCTTGCTCTCATATCTGGCTCGCTCGCTTGCTCTCTTGTCTGGCTCGCTCTCTTATCTGGCTCGCTCACATATCTGGCTCGCTCGCTCTCACATCTAGCTGGCTCGCTTGCTCTCATATTTGGCTCGCTCGCTTGCTCTCTTGTCTGGCTCGCTCTCTTATCTGGCTCGCTCTCATATCTGGCTCGCTCGCTTGCTCTCTTGTCTGTCTCGCTCTCTTTTATGGCTCGCTCGCATATCTGGCTCGCTCGCTCTCACATCTGGCTCGCTCGCTTGCTCGCTCGCATATCTGGTTCGCTCGCTCTCATATCTTACTCGCTCCGTCTCATGTCTGGCTCGCTCGCTCTCATATCTGGCTTGCTCGCTTGCTCTCATATCTGGCTCGCTCGCTTGCTCTCTTGTCTGGCTCGCTCTCTTATCTGGCTCGCTCGCATATCTTGCGCGCTCACTCTCAAATCTGGCTCGCTTGCTTGCTCTCATATCTGGCTAGCTCGCTTGCTCTCATATCTGGCTAGCTCGTTTGTTCTTTGGCTTGCTCGCTCTCTTATCTGGCTCGCTCGCTCTCATATCTGGCTGGCTGGCTCGCTCTCATATCTGGCTCGCTCGCTTGCTCTCATATCTGGCTCTTTTGCTCTCATATCTGGCTCGCTCGCTTGCTTAATTGTCTGGCTCGCTCTCTTATCTGGCTCGCTCGCATATCTCGCTCGCTCGCTCTCACATCTGGCTCGCTCGCTTGCTCTCAAATGTGGCTCGCTCGCTTGCTCTCATGTCTGGCTCGTTCGCTCTCATATCTGGCTCGCTCGCTTTCATATCTTACTCGCTCACTCTCATGTCTGGCTCCCTCGCTCTCATATCTGGCTTGCTCTCATATCTGGCTCGCTCGCTTGCTCTCTTGTCTGGCTCGCTCTCTTATCTGACTCGCTCGCATATCTGGCTCGCTCGCTCTCAAATCTGGCTCGCTCGCTTGCTCTCATATCTGGCTAGCTCGCTTGCTCTCTTGTCTTGCTCGCTCTCTTATCTGGCTCGCTCGCTCTCATATCTGGCTGGCTCACTTGCTCTCATATCTGGCTCGCTCGCTTGCTCTCATATCTGGCTCTCTTGCTCTCAGATCTGGCTCGCTCGCTTGCTTAATTGTCTGGCTCGCTCTCTTATCTGGCTTGCTCTCTCTCTCATCTGGCTTGCTCGCTGCTCTCTTGTCTGGCTCGCTCTCTTATCTGGCTCGCTCGCATATCTTGCTCGCTCGCTCTCACATCTGTCTCGCTCGCTTGCTCTCAAATGTGTCTAGCTCGCTTGCTCTCTTGTCCTGCTCCCTCTCTTATCTGGCTCGCTCGCTCTCATATCTGGCTGGCTCGCTTGCTCTCATATCTGGATCGCTCGCTTGCTCTCTTGTCTGGCTCGCTCTCTTATCTGGTTTGCTCGCTAGCATATCTGGCTCGCACGCTTGCTCTCTTGTCTGGGTTGCTCTCTTATCTGGCTCACTCGCTTTCATATCTGGCTCGCTCGCTTGCTCTCATGTCTGGCTCGCTTGCTCTCATGTCTGGCTCGCTCTCATATCTGGCTTTCTCACTTGCTCTCTTGTCTGGCTCGCTCTCTTATCTGGCTCGCTCGCATATCTGGCTGGCTCGCTTGCTCTCATTTCTGGCTGGCTCGCTTGCTCTCATATCTGGCTCGCTCGCTTGCTCTCTTGTCTGTCTCACTCTCTTTTATGGCTCGTTTGCATATCTGGCTCGCTCGCTTGCTCTCATATCTGGCATGCTCGCTCACTCTCATATCTGGCTTGCTCGCTTGCTCTCATATTCGGCTCGCTCGCTTGCTCTCATATCTGACACGCTCGCTTGCTCTCTTGTCTGGCTCGCTCTCTTATCTGGCTCGCTCGCATAACTGGCTCGCTCGCTCTCAAATCTGGCTCGCTCGCTTGCTCTCATATCTGGCTAGCTCGCTTGCTCTCTTGTCTTGCTCGCTCTCTTATCTGGCTCGCTCGCTCTCATATCTGGCTGGCTCGCTTGCTCTCATATCTGGCTCGCTCGCTTGCTCTCTTGTCTGGCTCCCTCTCTTATCTGGCTTGCTCGCTAGCATATCTGGCTCGCACGCTTGCTCTCTTGTCTGGCTTGATCTCTTATCTGGCTCGCTCGCTCTCATATCTGGCTCGCTCGATTAATCTCATGTCTGGCTCGCTCGCTCTCATATCTGGCTTTCTCGCTTGCTCTCTTGTCTGGCTCGCTCTCTTATCTGGCTTGCTCGCATATCTGGCTCGCTCGCTCTCACATCTGGCTGGCTCGCTTGCTCTCATTTCTGGCTCGTTCGCTCTCATATCTGGCTCGCTCGCTTTCATATCTTACTCGCTCGCTCTCATGTCTGGCTCGCTCTCTCCCATATCTGGCTTGCTCTCATATCTGGCTCGCTCGCTTGCTCTCTTGTCTGGCTCGCTCTCTTATCTGACTCGCTCGCATATCTGGCTCGCTCGCTCTCAAATCTGGCTCGCTCGCTTGCTCTCATATCTGGCTAGCTCGCTTGCTCTCATATCTGGCTCGCTCGCTCTCATGTCTGGCTCGCTCACTCTCATGTCTGGCTCGCTCTCATATCTGGATCGCTCGCTTGCTCTCATATCTGGCTCGCTCGCTTGCTTAATTGTCTGGCTCACTCTCTTATCTGCCTCGCTCTCTCTCACATCTGGCTTGCTCGCTTGCTCTAATATCTGGCTCGCTCGCTGCTCTCTTGTCTGGCTCGCTCTCTTATCTGGCTCGCTCGCATATCTTGCTCGCTCGCTCTCACATTTGGCTCACTTGCTCTCTTGTCTGGCTCACTCTCTTATCTGGCTTGCTCGCTCGCATATCTGGCTCACTCGCTCTCAAATCTGGCTCGCTCGCTTGCTCTCATATCTGGCTTGCTCGCTTGCTCTCATATCCGGCTCGCTCGCTTGCTCTCATATCTGGCTCGCTCGCTTGCTCTCTTGTCTGGCTCGCTCTCTTATCTGGCTCGCTCGCATATCTGGCTCGCTCGCTCTCAAATCTGGCTCGCTCGCTTGCTCTCATATCTGGCTAGCTCGCTTGCTCTCTTGTCTTGCTCGCTCTCTTATCTGGCTCGCTTGCTCTCATATCTGTCTGGCTCGCTTGCTCTCATATCTGGCTCGCTCGCTTGCTCTCTTGTCTGGCTCGCTCTCTTATCTGGCTAGCTCGCTAGCATATCTGGCTCGCACGCTTGCTCTCTTGTCTGGCTTGCTCTCTTATCTGGCTTGCTCGCTCTCATATCTGGCTTTCTCGCTTGCTCTCTTGTCTGGCTTGCTCTCTTATCTGGCTTGCTCGCATATCTGGCTCGCTCTCACATCTGGCTGGCTCGCTTGCTCTCATTTCTGGCTGGCTCGCTTGCTCTCATATCTGGCTCGCTCGCTTGCTCTCGTCTGTCTCGCTCTCTTTTATGGCTCGCTCGCATATCTGGCTTGCTCGCTCTCAAATCTGGCTCGCTCGCTTGCTCTCATATCTTGCTTGCTCGCTTGCTCTCATATCCGGCTCGCTCGCTCGCTCTCATATCTGGCTCGCTCGCTTGCTCTCTTGTCTGGCTCGCTCTCTTATCTGGCTCGCTCGCATATCTGGCTCGCTCGCTCTCACATCTAGCTGGCTCGCTTGCTCTCATATCTGGCTCGCTTGCTCTCTTGTCTGGCTCGCTCTCTTATCTGGCTCGCTCTTATATCTGCCTTGCTAGCTCGCTCTCATATCTGGCTCGCTCGCTTGCTCTCTTGTCTGTCTCGCTCTCTTTTATGGCTCGCTCGCATATCTGGCTAGCTTGCTCTCACATCTGGCTCGCTCGCTTGCTCTCTTGTCTGGGTCATTCTCTTATCTGGCTCGCTCGCTCGCATATCTGGCTCGCTCGCTCTCATATCTGGCTTGCTCGCTTGCTCTCATATCTGGCTCGCTCGCTTACTGTCATATCTGGCTCGCTTGCTTGCTCTCTTGTCTGGCTCACTCTCTTATCTGGCTCGCTCGCATATCTGGCTCGCTCGCTCTCAAATCGGGCTCGATCGCTTGCTCTCATATCTGGCTTGCTCGCTTGCTCTCATATCTGGCTCGCTCGCTTGCTCTCATATCTGGCTCGCTCGCTTTTTCTCATATCTGGATCGCTCGCTTGCTCTCTTGTCTGGCTCGCTCTCTTATCTGGCTCGCTCGCATATCTGGCTCGCTCGCTCTCAAATCTGGCTCGCTCGCTTGCTCTCATATTTGGCTAGCTCGCTTTCTCTCTTGTCTTGCTCGCTCTCATATCTGGCTGGCTCGCTCGCTCTCATATCTGGCTGGTTCGCTTGCTCTCATATCTGGCTCGCTCGCTTGCTCTCTTGTCTGGCTTGCTCTCTTATCTGTCTCGCTCTCACATCTGGCTCGCTCGCTTGCTCTCATATCTGGCTCGCTCGCTTGCTCTTTTGTCTGTCTCGCTCTCTTATCTGGCTTGCTCGCTAGCATATCTGGCTCGCACGCTTGCTCTCTTATCTGGCTCGATCGCTCTCAAATCTGGCTCGCTCGCTTGCTCTCATATCTGGCTAGCTCGCTTGCTCTCATATCTGGCTTTCTCGCTTGCTCTCTTGTCTAGTTCGCGCTCTTATCTGGCTCTCTCTCATATCTGGCTTGCTCGCTTGCTCTCATATCTGGCTCGCTCGCTTGCTCTCTTGTCTGGCTCGCTCTCTTATCTGGCTCGATCGCTCTCATATCTGGCTCGCTCGCTTGCTCTCATGTCTGGCTCTCTCGCTCTCATATCTGGCTTTCTCGCTTGCTCTCTTGTCTGGCTCGCTCTCTTATCTGGCTTGCTCGCATATCTGGCTCGCTCGCTCTCACATCTGCCTAGCTCGCTTGCTCTCATTTCTGGCTGGCTCGCTTGCTCTCATATCTGGCTCGCTCGCTTGCTCTCTTGTCTGTCTCACTCTCTTTTATGGCTCGTTTGCATATCTGGCTCGCTCGCTTGCTCTCATATCTGGCATGCTCGCTCACTCTCATATCTGGCTTGCTCGCTTGCTCTCATATTCGGCTCGCTCGCTTGCTCTCATATCTGACACGCTCGCTTGCTCTCTTGTCTGGCTCGCTCTCTTATCTGGCTCGCTCGCATAACTGGCTCGCTCGCTCTCAAATCTGGCTCGCTCGCTTGCTCTCATATCTGGCTAGCTCGCTTGCTCTCTTGTCTTGCTCGCTCTCTTATCTGGCTCGCTCGCTCTCATATCTGGCTGGCTCGCTTGCTCTCATATCTGGCTCGCTCGCTTGCTCTCTTGTCTGGCTCCCTCTCTTGTCTGGCTTGCTCTCTTATCTGGCTTGCTCGCTCTCATATCTGGCTTTCTCGCTTGCTCTCTTGTCTGGCTTGCTCTCTTATCTGGCTTGCTCGCATATCTGGCTCGCTCGCTCTCACATCTGGCTGGCTCGCTTGCTCTCATTTCTGGCTGGCTCGCTTGCTCTCATATCTGGCTCGCTCGCTTGCTCTCGTCTGTCTTGCTCTCTTTTATGGCTCGCTCGCATATCTGGCTTGCTCGCTCTCAAATCTGGCTCGCTCGCTTGCTCTCATATCTTGCTTGCTCGCTTGCTCTCATATCCGGCTCGCTCGCTCTCATATCTGGCTCGCTCGCTTGCTCTCTTGTCTGGCTCGCTCTCTTATCTGGCTCGCTCGCATATCTGGCTCGCTCGCTCTCACATCTAGCTGGCTCGCTTGCTCTCTTGTCTGGCTCGCTCTCTTATCTGGCTCGCTCTTATATCTGCCTTGCTAGCTCGCTCTCATATCTGGCTCGCTCGCTTGCTCTCTTGTCTGTCTCGCTCTCTTTTATGGCTCGCTCGCATATCTGGCTAGCTTGCTCTTACATCTGGCTCGCTCACTTGCTCTCTTGTCTGGGTCATTCTCTTATCTGGCTCGCTCGCTCGCATATCTGGCTCACTCGCTCTCATATCTGGCTTGCTCGCTTGCTCTCATATCTGGCTCGCTCGCTTACTGTCATATCTGGCTCGCTTGCTTGCTCTCTTGTCTGGCTCACTCTCTTATCTGGCTCGCTCGCATATCTGGCTCGCTCGCTCTCAAATCGGGCTCGCTCGCTTGCTCTCATATCTGGCTTGCTCGCTTGCTCTCATATCTGGCTCGCTAACTTGCTCTCATATCTGGCTCGCTCGCTTTTTCTCATATCTGGCTCGCTCGCTTGCTCTCTTGTCTGGCTTGCTCTCTTATCTGGCTTGCTCGCATATCTGGCTCGCTCTCACATCTGGCTGGCTCGCTTGCTCTCATTTCTGGCTGGCTCGCTTGCTCTCATATCTGGCTCGCTCGCTTGCTCTCGTCTGTCTCGCTCTCTTTTATGGCTCGCTCGCATATCTGGCTTGCTCGCTCTCAAATCTGGCTCGCTCGCTTGCTCTCGTCTGTCTCGCTCTCTTTTATGGCTCGCTCGCATATCTGGCTTGCTCGCTCTCAAATCTGGCTCGCTCGCTTGCTCTCATATCTTGCTTGCTCGCTTGCTCTCATATCCGGCTCGCTCGCTCGCTCTCATATCTGGCTCGCTCGCTTGCTCTCTTGTCTGGCTCGCTCTCTTATCTGGCTCGCTCGCATATCTGGCTCGCTCGCTCTCACATCTAGCTGGCTCGCTTGCTCTCATATCTGGCTCGCTTGCTCTCTTGTCTGGCTCGCTCTCTTATCTGGCTCGCTCTTATATCTGCCTTGCTAGCTCGCTCTCATATCTGGCTCGCTCGCTTGCTCTCTTGTCTGTCTCGCTCTCTTTTATGGCTCGCTCGCATATCTGGCTAGCTTGCTCTCACATCTGGCTCGCTCGCTTGCTCTCTTGTCTGGGTCATTCTCTTATCTGGCTCGCTCGCTCGCATATCTGGCTCGCTCGCTCTCATATCTGGCTTGCTCGCTTGCTCTCATATCTGGCTCGCTCGCTTACTGTCATATCTGGCTCGCTTGCTTGCTCTCTTGTCTGGCTCACTCTCTTATCTGGCTCGCTCGCATATCTGGCTCGCTCGCTCTCAAATCGGGCTCGATCGCTTGCTCTCATATCTGGCTTGCTCGCTTGCTCTCATATCTGGCTCGCTCGCTTGCTCTCATATCTGGCTCGCTCGCTTTTTCTCATATCTGGATCGCTCGCTTGCTCTCATATCTGGATAGCTCGTTTGCTCTCTTGTCTTGCTTGCTCTCTTATCTGGCTCGCTCGCTCTCATATCTGGCTGGCTCGCTTGCTCTCATATCTGGCTCGCTCGCTTGCTCTCATATCTGGCCCTCTTGCTCTCATATCTGGCTCGCTCGCTTGCTTAATTGTCTGGCTCGCTCTCTTATCTGGCTCGCTGGCTCTCATATCTGGCTGGCTCGCTTGCTCTCATATCTGGCTCTCTTGCTCTCATATCTGGCTCGCTCGCTTGCTTAATTGTCTGGCTCGCTCTCTTATCTGGCTCGCTCGCATATCTTGCTCGCTCGCTCTCACATCTGGCTCGCTCGCTCTCATATCTGGCTTGCTCGCTTGCTCTCATATCTGGCTAGCTCGCTTGCTCTCATATCTGGCTAGCTCGTTTGCTCTCTTGTCTTGCTCGCTCTCTTATCTGGCTAGCTCGCTCTCATATCTGGCTTGCTTGCTTGCTCTCATATCTGGCTCGCTCGCTTGCTCTCATATCTGGCTCTCTTGTTCTCATATCTGGCTCGCTCGCTTGCTTAATTGTCTGGCTCGCTCTCTTATCTGGCTCGCTCGCTCGCTCGCTCTCACATCTGGCTCGCTCGCTTGCTCTCAAATGTGGCTCGCTAGCTTGCTCTCATGTCTGGCTCGTTCGCTCTCATATCTGGCTCGCTCGCTTTCATATCTTACTCGCTCGCTCTCATGTCTGGCTACCTCGCTCTCATATCTGGCTTGCTCTCATATCTGGCTCGCTCGCTTGCTCTCTTGTCTGGCTCGCTCTCTTATCTGACTTGCTCTCATATCTGTCTCGCTCGCTCTCAAATCTGGCTCGCTCGCTTGCCCTCATATCTGGCTAGCTCGCTTGCTCTCTTGTCTTGCTCGCTCTCTTACCTGGCTCGCTCGCTCTCATATCTGACTGGCTCGCTTGCTCTCATATCTGGCTCGCTCGCTTGCTCTCATATCTGGCTCTCTTGCTCTCATATCTGGCTCGCTCGCTTGCTTAATTGTCTGGCTCGCTCTCTTATCTGGCTTGCTCTCTCTCACATCTGGCTTGCTCGCTGCTCTCTTGTCTGGCTCGCTCTCTTATCTGGCTCGCTCGTATATCTTGCTCGCTCGCTCTCACATCTGGCTCGCTCGCTTGCTCTCAAATGTGGCTAGCTCGCTTGCTCTCTTGTCTTGCTCGCTCTCTTATCTGGCTCGCTCGCTCTCATATCTGGCTGGCTCGCTTGCTCTCATATCTGGCTCGCTCGCTTGCTCTCTTGTCTGGCTCGCTCTCTTATCTGGTTTGCTCGCTAGCATATCTGGCTCGCACGCTTGCTCTCTTGTCTGGCTTGCTCTCTTATCTGGCTCGCTCGCTTTCATATCTGGCTCGCTCGCTTGCTCTCATGTCTGGCTCGCTCGCTTGCTCTCATGTCTGGCTCGCTCTCATATCTGGCTTTCTCGCTTGCTCTCTTGTCTGGCTCGCTCTCTTATCTGGCTCGCTCGCATATCTGGCTCGCTCGCATATCTGGCTTGCTCGCTCTCACATCTGGCTGGCTTGCTTGCTCTCATTTCTGGCTGGCTAGCTTGCTCTCATATCTGGCTCACTCGCTTCCTCTCTTGTCTGTCTCACTCTCTTTTATGGCTCGTTTGCATATCTGGCTCGCTCGCTTGCTCTCATATCTGGCATGCTCGCTCACTCTCATATCTGGCTTGCTCGCTTGCTCTCATATTCGGCTCGCTCGCTTGCATATCTGGCTTGCTCGCTTGCTCTCTTGTCTGGCTCGCTCTCTTATCTGGCTCGCTCGCATATCTGGCTCGCTCGCTCTCAAATCTGGCTCGCTCGCTTGCTCTCATATCTGGCTAGCTCGCTTGCTCTCTTGTCTTGCTCGCTCTCATATCTGGCTCGCTCGCTTGCTCTCATATCTGGCTCGCTCGCTCTCATATCTGGCTTTCTCGCTTGCTCTCTTGTCTGGCTCGCTCTCTTATCTGGCTTGCTCGCATATCTGGCTCGCTCGCTCTCACATCTGGCTGGCTCGCTTGCTCTCATTTCTGGCTGGCTCGCTTGCTCTCATATCTGGCTCGCTCGCTTGCTCTCTTGTCTGTCTCGCTCTCTTTTATGGCTCGCTCGCATATCTGGCTCTCTCGCTCTCAAATCTGGCTCGCTCGCTTGCTCTCATATCTGGCTTGCTCGCTTGCTCTCATATCTGGCTCGCTCGCTTGCTCTCTTGTCTGGCTCGCTCTCTTATCTGGCTCGCTCGCATATCTGGCTCGCTCGCTCTCAAATCTGGCTCGCTCGCTTGGTCTCATATCTGGCTAGCTCGCTCGCTCTCTTGTCTTGCTCGCTCTCTTATCTGGCTCGCTCGCTCTCATATCTGGCTGGCTCGCTTGCTCTCATATCTGGTTCGCTCGCTTGCTCTCTTGTCTGGCTCGCTCTCTTATCTGGCTAGCTCGCTGGCATATCTGGCTCGCACGCTTGCTCTCTTGTCTGGCTTGGTCTCTTATCTGGCTCGCTCGCTCTCATATCTGGCTCGCTCGCTTGCTCTCATGTCTGGCTCGCTCGCTCTCATATCTGGCTTTCTCGCTTGCTCTCTTGTCTGGCTCGCTCTCTTATCTGGCTCGCTCTCATACCTGGCTCGCTCGCTCTCACATCTAGCTGGCTCCCTTGCTCTCATATCTGGCTCGCTTGCTCTCTTGTCTGGCTCGCTTTCTTATCTGGCTCGCTCTTATATCTGCCTTGCTAGCTCGCTCTCATATCTGGCTCGCTCGCTTGCTCTCTTGTCTGGCTCGCTCTCTTATCTGGCTTGCTCGCATATCTGGCTCGCTCGCTCTCACATCTGACTGGCTCGCTTGCTCTCATTTCTGGCTGGCTCGCTTGCTCTCATATCTGGCTCGCTCGCTTGCTCTCTTGTCTGTCTCGCTCTCTTTTATGGCTCGCTCGCATATCTGGCTCTCTCGCTCTCAAATCTGGCTCGCTCGCTTGCTCTCATATCTGGCTTGCTCGCTGGCTCTTATATCTGGCTCGCTCGCTTGCTCTCTTGTCTGGCTCGCTCTCTTATCTGGCTCGCTCGCATATCTGGCTCGCTCGCTCTCAAATCTGGCTCGCTCGCTTGCTCTCATATCTGGCTAGCTCGCTCGCTCTCTTGTCTTGCTCGCTCTCTTATCTGGCTCGCTCGCTCTCATATCTGGCTGGCTCGCTTGCTCTCATATCTGGTTCGCTCGCTTGCTCTCTTGTCTGGCTCGCTCTCTTATCTGGCTAGCTCGCTAGCATATCTGGCTCGCACGCTTGCTCTCTTGTCTGGCTTGGTCTCTTATCTGGCTCGCTCGCTCTCATATCTGGCTCGCTCGCTTGCTCTCATGTCTGGCTCGCTCGCTCTCATATCTGGCTTTCTCGCTTGCTCTCTTGTCTGGCTCGCTCTCTTATCTGGCTCGCTCTCATACCTGGCTCGCTCGCTCTCACATCTAGCTTGCTCCCTTGCTCTCATATCTGGCTCGCTTGCTCTCTTGTCTGGCTCGCTTTCTTATCTGGCTCGCTCTTATATCTGCCTTGCTAGCTCGCTCTCATATCTGGCTCGCTCGCTTGCTCTCTTGTCTGGCTCGCTCTCTTATCTGGCTCGCTCGCTCGCATATCTGGCTCCCTTGCTCTCACATCTGGCTCGCTCGCTTGCTCTCTTGTCTGGCTCGCTCTCTTATCTGGCTCGCTCGCATATCTGGCTCGCTCGCTCTCATGTCTGGCTCGCTCGCTCTCATATCTGGCTTGCTCGCTTGCTCTCATATCTGGCTTGCTCGCTTGCTCTCATATCTGGCTCGCTCACTTGCTCTCATATCTGGCTCGCTCGCTTGTTCTCATATCTGGCTCGCTCGCTTGCTCTCTTGTCTGGCTCGCTCTCTTATCTGGCTCGCTCGCATATCTGGCTCGCTCGCTCTCATATCTGGCTCGCTCGCTTGCTCTCATATTTGGCTAGCTCGCTTTTTCTCTTGTCTTGCTCGCTCTCTTATCTGGCTTCCTCGCTCTCGTATCTGGCTGGTTCGCTTGCTCTCATATCTGGCTCGCTCGCTTGCTCTCTTGTCTGGCTCGCTCTCTTATCTGGCTTGCTCGCTAGCATATCTGGCTTGCACGCTTGCTCTCTTGTCTGGCTTGCTCTCTTATCTGGCTCGCTCGCTCTCATATCTGGCTCGCTCGCTTGCTCTCATATCTGGCTCGCTCGCTTGCTCTCTTGTCTGGCTCGCTCTCTTATCTGGCTCGCTCATATATCTGGCTCGCTCGCTCTCACATCTAGCTGGCTCGCTTGCTCTCATATTTGGCTCGCTCGCTTGCTCTCTTGTCTGGCTCGCTCTCTTATCTGGCTCGCTCTTATATCTGGCTTGCTAGCTTGCTCTCATATCTGGTTCGCTCGTTTGCTCTCTTTTCTGTCTCGCTCTCTTTTATAGCTCGCTCGCATATCTGGCTTGCTCGCTCTCACATCTGGCTCGCTCGCTTGCTCGCACGCATATCTGGTTCGCTCGCTCTCATATCTTACTCGCTCCGTCTCATGTCTGGCTCGCTCGCTCTCATATCTAGCTTGCTTGCTTGCTCTCATATCTGGCTCGCTCGCTTGCTCTCTTGTCTGGCTCGCTCTCTTATCTGGCTCGCTCGCATATCTTGCGCGCTCACTCTCAAATCTGGCTCGCTTGCTTGCTCTCATATCTGGCTAGCTCGCTTGCTCTCATATCTGGCTAGCTCGTTTGCTCTCTTGTCTTGCTTGCTCTCTTATCTGACTCGCTCGCTCTCATATCTGGCTGGCTCGCTTGCTCTCATATCTGGCTCGCTCGCTTGCTCTCATATCTGGCCCTCTTGCTCTCATATCTGGCTCGCTCGCTTGCTTAATTGTCTGGCTCGCTCTCTTATCTGGCTCGCTCGCTCTCATATCTGGCTGGCTCGCTAGCTCTCATATCTGGCTCTCTTGCTCTCATATCTGGCTCGCTCGCTTGCTTAATTGTCTGGCTCGCTCTCTTATCTGGCTCGCTCGCATATCTTGCTCGCTCGCTCTCACATCTGGCTCGCTCGCTCGCTCTCATATCTGGCTTGCTCGCTTGCTCTCATATCTGGCTAGCTCGCTTGCTCTCATATCTGGCTAGCTCGTTTGCTCTCTTGTCTTGCTCGCTCTCTTATCTGGCTAGCTCGCTCTCATATCTGGCTGGCTCGCTTGCTCTCATATCTGGCTCGCTCGCTTGCTCTCATATCTGGCTCTCTTGTTCTCATATCTGGCTCGCTCGCTTGCTTAATTGTCTGGCTCGCTCTCTTATCTGGCTCGCTCGCTCCCTCGCTCTCACATCTGGCTCGCTCGCTTGCTCTCAAATGTGGCTCGCTCGCTTGCTCTCATGTCTGGCTCGTTCGCTCTCATATCTGGCTCGCTCGCTTTCATATCTTACTCGCTCGCTCTCATGTCTGGCTACCTCGCTCTCATATCTGGCTTGCTCTCATATCTGGCTCGCTCGCTTGCTCTCTTGTCTGGCTCGCTCTCTTATTTGACTTGCTCGCATATCTGGCTCGCTCGCTCTCAAATCTGGCTCGCTCGCTTGCTCTCATATCTGGCTAGCTCGCTTGCTCTCTTGTCTTGCTCGCTCTCTTATCTGGCTCGCTCGCTCTCATATCTGGCTGGCTCGCTTGCTCTCATATCTGGCTCGCTCGCTTGCTCTCATATCTGGCTCTCTTGCTCTCATATCTGGCTCGCTCGCTTGCTTAATTGTCTGGCTCGCTCTCTTATCTGGCTTGCTCTCTCTCACATCTGGCTTGCTCGCTGCTCTCATATCTGGCTCGCTCGCTTGCTCTCTTGTCTGGCTCGCTCTCTTATCTGGTTTGCTCGCTAGCATATCTGGCTCGCACGCTTGCTCTCTTGTCTGGCTTGCTCTCTTATCTGGCTCGCTCGGTTTCATATCTGGCTCGCTCGCTTGCTCTCATGTCTGGCTCGCTCGCTTGCTCTCATGTCTGGCTCGCTCTCATATCTGGCTTTCTCGCTTGCTCTCTTGTCTGGCTCGCTCTCTTATCTGGCTCGCTCGCATATCTGGCTCTCTCGCATATATGGCTTGCTCGCTCTCACATCTGGCTGTCTTGCTTGCTCTCATTTCTGGCTGGCTCGCTTGCTTTCATATCTGGCTCACTCGCTTCCTCTCTTGTCTGTCTCACTCTCTTTTATGGCTCGTTTGCATATCTGGCTCGCTCGCTTGCTCTCATATCTGGCATGCTAGCTCACTCTCATATCTGGCTTGCTCGCTTGCTCTCATATTCGGCTCGCTCGCTTGCATATCTGGCTTGCTCGCTTGCTCTCTTGTCTGGCTCGCTCTCTTATCTGGCTCGCTCGCATATCTGGCTCGCTCGCTCTCAAATCTGGCTCGCTCGCTTGCTCTCATATCTGGCTAGCTCGCTTGCTCTCTTGTCTTGCTCGCTCTCTTATCTGGCTCGCTCGCTCTCATATCTGGCTGGCTCGCTTGCTGTCATATCTGGCTCGCTCGCTTGCTCTCTTGTCTGGCTCGCTCTCTTATCTATCTTGGTCGCTAGCATATCTGGCTCGCACGCTTGCTCTCTTATCTGGCTCGCTCGCTCTCATATCTGGCTCGCTCGCTTGCTCTCATGTCTGGCTCGCTCTCATATCTGGCTTTCTCGCATGCTCTCTTGTCTGGCTCGCTCTCTTATCTGGCTCGCTCGCATACCTGGCTCGCTCGCTCTCTCATCTAGCTGGCTCGCTTGCTCTCATATCTGGCTCGCTTGCTCTCTTGTCTGGCTCGCTCTCTTATTTGGCTCGCTCTTATATCTGCCTTGCTAGCTCGCTCTCATATCTGGCTCGCTCGCTTGCTCTCTTGTCTGTCTCGCTCTCTTTTATGGCTCGCTCGCATATCTGGCTAGCTTGCTCTCACATGTGGCTCGCTCGCTTGCTCTCTTGTCTGGCTCGCTCTCTTTTCTGGCTCACTCGCTCGCATATCTGGCTCGCTCGCTCTCATGTCTGGCTCGCTTCGCTCTCATATCTGGCTTGCTCGCTTGCTCTCATATCTGGCTCGCTCGCTTACTCTCATATCTGGCTCGCTCGCTTGCTCTCTTGTCTGGCTCACTCTCTTATCTGGCTCACTCGCATATCTGGCTCGCTCGCTCTCAAATCTGGCTCGCTCGCTTGCTCTCATATCTGGCTCGCTCGCTTGCTCTCATATCTGGCTCTCTTGTTCTCATATCTGGCTCGCTCGCTTGCTTAATTGTCTGGCTCGCTCTCTTATCTGGCTCGCTCGCTCCCTCGCTCTCACATCTGGCTCGCTCGCTTGCTCTCAAATGTGGCTCGCTCGCTTGCTCTCATGTCTGGCTCGTTCGCTCTCATATCTGGCTCGCTCGCTTTCATATCTTACTCGCTCGCTCTCATGTCTGGCTACCTCGCTCTCATATCTGGCTTGCTCTCATATCTGGCTCGCTCGCTTGCTCTCTTGTCTGGCTCGCTCTCTTATTTGACTTGCTCGCATATCTGGCTCGCTCGCTCTCAAATCTGGCTCGCTCGCTTGCTCTCATATCTGGCTAGCTCGCTTGCTCTCTTGTCTTGCTCGCTCTCTTATCTGGCTCGCTCGCTCTCATATCTGGCTGGCTCGCTTGCTCTCATATCTGGCTCGCTCGCTTGCTCTCATATCTGGCTCTCTTGCTCTCATATCTGGCTCGCTCGCTTGCTTAATTGTCTGGCTCGCTCTCTTATCTGGCTTGCTCTCTCTCACATCTGGCTTGCTCGCTGCTCTCATATCTGGCTCGCTCGCTTGCTCTCTTGTCTGGCTCGCTCTCTTATCTGGTTTGCTCGCTAGCATATCTGGCTCGCACGCTTGCTCTCTTGTCTGGCTTGCTCTCTTATCTGGCTCGCTCGGTTTCATATCTGGCTCGCTCGCTTGCTCTCATGTCTGGCTCGCTCGCTTGCTCTCATGTCTGGCTCGCTCTCATATCTGGCTTTCTCGCTTGCTCTCTTGTCTGGCTCGCTCTCTTATCTGGCTCGCTCGCATATCTGGCTCTCTCGCATATATGGCTTGCTCGCTCTCACATCTGGCTGTCTTGCTTGCTCTCATTTCTGGCTGGCTCGCTTGCTTTCATATCTGGCTCACTCGCTTCCTCTCTTGTCTGTCTCACTCTCTTTTATGGCTCGTTTGCATATCTGGCTCGCTCGCTTGCTCTCATATCTGGCATGCTAGCTCACTCTCATATCTGGCTTGCTCGCTTGCTCTCATATTCGGCTCGCTCGCTTGCATATCTGGCTTGCTCGCTTGCTCTCTTGTCTGGCTCGCTCTCTTATCTGGCTCGCTCGCATATCTGGCTCGCTCGCTCTCAAATCTGGCTCGCTCGCTTGCTCTCATATCTGGCTAGCTCGCTTGCTCTCTTGTCTTGCTCGCTCTCTTATCTGGCTCGCTCGCTCTCATATCTGGCTGGCTCGCTTGCTGTCATATCTGGCTCGCTCGCTTGCTCTCTTGTCTGGCTCGCTCTCTTATCTATCTTGGTCGCTAGCATATCTGGCTCGCACGCTTGCTCTCTTATCTGGCTCGCTCGCTCTCATATCTGGCTCGCTCGCTTGCTCTCATGTCTGGCTCGCTCTCATATCTGGCTTTCTCGCATGCTCTCTTGTCTGGCTCGCTCTCTTATCTGGCTCGCTCGCATACCTGGCTCGCTCGCTCTCTCATCTAGCTGGCTCGCTTGCTCTCATATCTGGCTCGCTTGCTCTCTTGTCTGGCTCGCTCTCTTATTTGGCTCGCTCTTATATCTGCCTTGGTAGCTCGCTCTCATATCTGGCTCGCTCGCTTGCTCTCTTGTCTGTCTCGCTCTCTTTTATGGCTCGCTCGCATATCTGGCTAGCTTGCTCTCACATGTGGCTCGCTCGCTTGCTCTCTTGTCTGGCTCGCTCTCTTTTCTGGCTCACTCGCTCGCATATCTGGCTCGCTCGCTCTCATATCTGGCTCGCTTCGCTCTCATATCTGGCTTGCTCGCTTGCTCTCATATCTGGCTCGCTCGCTTACTCTCATATCTGGCTCGCTCGCTTGCTCTCTTGTCTGGCTCACTCTCTTATCTGGCTCACTCGCATATCTGGCTCGCTCGCTCTCAAATCTGGCTCGCTCGCTTGCTCTCATATCTGGCTCGCTCGCTTGCTCTCATATCTGGCTCGCTCGCTTGCTCTCATATCTGGCTCGCTCGCTTTTTCTCATATCTGGCTCGCTCGCTTGCTCTCTTGTCTGGCTCGCTCTCTTCTCTGGCTCGCTCGCTCTCATATCTGGCTGGCTCGCTTGCTCTCATATCTGGTTCGCTCGCTTGCTCTCATGTCTGGCTCGTTCGCTCTCATATCTGGCTCGCTCGCTTTCATATCTTACTCGCTCGCTCTCATGTCTGGCTACCTCGCTCTCATATCTGGCTTGCTCTCATATCTGGCTCGCTCGCTTGCTCTCTTGTCTGGCTCGGTCTCTTATCTGACTCGCTCGCATATCTGGCTCGCTCGCTCTCAAATCTGGCTCGCTCGCTTGCTCTCATATCTGGCTAGCTCGCTTGCTCTCATATCTGGCTAGCTCGCTTGCTCTCTTGTCTTGCTCGCTCTCTTATCTGGCTCGCTCGCTCTCATATCTGGATGGCTCGCTTGCTCTTATATCTGGCTCGCTCGCTTGCTCTCATATCTGGCTCTCTTGCTCTCATATCTGGCTGGCTCGCTTGCTTAATTGTCTGGCTCGCTCTCTTATCTGGCTTGCTCTCTCTCACATCTGGCTTGCTCGCTGCTCTCTTGTCTGGCTCGCTCTCTTATCTGGCTCGCTCGCATATCTTGCTCGCTCGCTTGCTCTCATATCTGGCTCGCTCGCTTGCTTAATTGTCTGGCTCACTCTCTTATCTGCCTCGCTCTCTCTCACATCTGGCTTGCTCGCTTGCTCTAATATCTGGCTCGCTCGCTGCTCTCTTGTCTGGCTCGCTCTCTTATCTGGCTCGCTCGCATATCTTGCTCGCCCGCTCTCACATTTGGCTCACTTGCTCTCTTGTCTGGCTCACTCTCTTATCTGGCTTGCTCGCTCGCATATCTGGCTCACTCGCTCTCAAATCTGGCTCGCTCGCTTGCTCTCATATCTGGCTTGCTCGCTTGCTCTCATATCCGGCTCGCTCGCTTGCTCTCATATCTGGCTCGCTCGCTTGCTCTCTTGTCTGGCTCGCTCTCTTATCTGGCTCGCTCGCATATCTGGCTCGCTCGCTCTCAAATCTGGCTCGCTCGCTTGCTCTCATATCTGGCTAGCTCGCTTGCTCTCTTGTCTTGCTCGCTCTCTTATCTGGCTCGCTTGCTCTCATATCTGTCTGGCTCGCTTGCTCTCATATCTGGCTCGCTCGCTTGCTCTCTTGTCTGGCTCGCTCTCTTATCTGGCTAGCTCGCTAGCATATCTGGCTCGCACGCTTGCTCTCTTGTCTGGCTTGCTCTCTTATCTGGCTTGCTCGCTCTCATATCTGGCTTTCTCGCTTGCTCTCTTGTCTGGCTTGCTCTCTTATCTGGCTTGCTCGCATATCTGGCTCGCTCTCACATCTGGCTGGCTCGCTTGCTCGCATTTCTGGCTGGCTCGCTTGCTCTCATATCTGGCTCGCTCGCTTGCTCTCGTCTGTCTCGCTCTCTTTTATGGCTCGCTCGCATATCTGGCTTGCTCGCTCTCAAATCTGGCTCGCTCGCTTGCTCTCATATCTTGCTTGCTCGCTTGCTCTCATATCCGGCTCGCTCGCTCGCTCTCATATCTGGCTCGCTCGCTTGCTCTCTTGTCTGGCTCGCTCTCTTATCTGGCTCGCTCGCATATCTGGCTCGCTCGCTCTCACATCTAGCTGGCTCGCTTGCTCTCATATCTGGCTCGCTTGCTCTCTTGTCTGGCTCGCTCTCTTATCTGGCTCGCTCTTATATCTGCCTTGCTAGCTCGCTCTCATATCTGGCTCGCTCGCTTGCTCTCTTGTCTGTCTCGCTCTCTTTTATGGCTCGCTCGCATATCTGGCTAGCTTGCTCTCACATCTGGCTCGCTCGCTTGCTCTCTTGTCTGGGTCATTCTCTTATCTGGCTCGCTCGCTCGCATATCTGGCTCGCTCGCTCTCATATCTGGCTTGCTCGCTTGCTCTCATATCTGGCTCGCTCGCTTACTGTCATATCTGGCTCGCTTGCTTGCTCTCTTGTCTGGCTCACTCTCTTATCTGGCTCGCTCGCATATCTGGCTCGCTCGCTCTCAAATCGGGCTCGATCGCTTGCTCTCATATCTGGCTTGCTCGCTTGCTCTCATATCTGGCTCGCTCGCTTGCTCTCATATCTGGCTCGCTCGCTTTTTCTCATATCTGGATCGCTCGCTTGCTCTCTTGTCTGGCTCGCTCTCTTATCTGGCTCGCTCGCATATCTGGCTCGCTCGCTCTCAAATCTGGCTCGCTCGCTTGCTCTCATATTTGGCTAGCTCGCTTTCTCTCTTGTCTTGCTCGCTCTCATATCTGGCTGGCTCGCTCGCTCTCATATCTGGCTGGTTCGCTTGCTCTCATATCTGGCTCGCTCGCTTGCTCTCTTGTCTGCTTGCTCTCTTATCTGTCTCGCTCTCACATCTGGCTCGCTCGCTTGCTCTCATATCTGGCTCGCTCGCTTGCTCTTTTGTCTGTCTCGCTCTCTTATCTGGCTTGCTCGCTAGCATATCTGGCTCGCACGCTTGCTCTCTTATCTGGCTCGATCGCTCTCAAATCTGGCTCGCTCGCTTGCTCTCATATCTGGCTAGCTCGCTTGCTCTCATATCTGGCTTTCTCGCTTGCTCTCTTGTCTAGTTCGCGCTCTTATCTGGCTCTCTCTCATATCTGGCTTGCTCGCTTGCTCTCATATCTGGCTCGCTCGCTTGCTCTCTTGTCTGGCTCGCTCTCTTATCTGGCTCGATCGCTCTCATATCTGGCTCGCTCGCTTGCTCTCATGTCTGGCTCTCTCGCTCTCATATCTGGCTTTCTCGCTTGCTCTCTTGTCTGGCTCGCTCTCTTATCTGGCTTGCTCGCATATCTGGCTCGCTCGCTCTCACATCTGCCTAGCTCGCTTGCTCTCATTTCTGGCTGGCTCGCTTGCTCTCATATCTGGCTCGCTCGCTTGCTCTCTTGTCTGTCTCACTCTCTTTTATGGCTCGTTTGCATATCTGGCTCGCTCGCTTGCTCTCATATCTGGCATGCTCGCTCACTCTCATATCTGGCTTGCTCGCTTGCTCTCATATTCGGCTCGCTCGCTTGCTCTCATATCTGACACGCTCGCTTGCTCTCTTGTCTGGCTCGCTCTCTTATCTGGCTCGCTCGCATAACTGGCTCGCTCGCTCTCAAATCTGGCTCGCTCGCTTGCTCTCATATCTGGCTAGCTCGCTTGCTCTCTTGTCTTGCTCGCTCTCTTATCTGGCTCGCTCGCTCTCATATCTGGCTGGCTCGCTTGCTCTCATATCTGGCTCGCTCGCTTGCTCTCTT